>NW_022196900.1:112597728-112615913 GCF_008632895.1 Mastomys coucha
GGCAGAGGCAGGGGTAGAGGGAGAGGTGGGGGAGAGGCAGAGGCAGGGAAGGGGCAGAGACAGGGTGAGAGACAGAGGGAGAGGCAGGGGGAGTGGCAGAGGCAGGGGAGAGACAGGGAACAGGCAGAGGCAGAGGCAGAGGGAGAGGTAGAGGGAGAGGCAGAAGCAGGAGGATCAAGGAGTACAAGATCATCTTGCCCTACACAGTGGGTTCAAGATCAGCCTGGGCTACATGAGACCTTGTCTCAAACTAAATAAATAAGAGGAAGGGACAAGCTTGCAGTCCAGCATCCCTGTGGCTGGGACAGCACCCCTCAGCTTCCTGTCTTTGTTGAGTAGAGTTTTCATATTTGCTGTTGACATATGTACATGGTCTTCCTGACATCATCCCCCAAACCTTCCGGCTTGTCTTAAAAGACCTCACAGATTGGCAGCTGCCGGAAGGCCAGGGAGGGGAGCAGCATGTGGTGATTTGGATGAGAAATTCCCTCCTCAGGTGTGTGAATACTTGATGCTTGAGGTTTAGGAGATGCGGCCTTGCTGGAGGGAGCATGTGGCTCTGAGGCTGTAGAGCCTCATTCCATTCTGGTTCACCCCCTGACTCAGCCTGCTGTTCCTGCACCACCCTTCCCGATGCCAGACCTCCGTAAGCTGCTTTTGCTTAGGGTGTTTCTCCATAGCCGCAGAAGCTAATCCAGGATGGCTGTGAAGGGAGAACCATGGGTACCAGCAAAGGGTTTGAGTCACTTCGCCAAGAAAGGCCCAGGAAGAACAGGTGCTTTGGACTCAACTGTGACCCCAAAACTCATAAACCGAAGCTCCAACCTCCAGTATGGTACATTTGGAACACAGAAATAATTGAGGCAGGGTGAGGTCACCCTCACACAGTGGGATTAGCGCTCTTACAAGAAAACTCACTAGAGACTGCTGGCTGCCACCTGCAACCCTATCCACACCAAACACCAGGGTGGGTCACGTGGGCACACAGAGGAAGACGGCCAGCTAAGAACCTGGCATCCGGTCCCAAATTATCTGTGCTTTGTTCTCTGACTTCCAGATATGTGAGGAACCAGTTGCCAGCCTGTGGCCATTAGTGACAGCAGCCCAAGAGAAAGAGCCAGGCCCACTGGTCCCTGGCACACACCCCTTGCAGTCTCTCAGGATAATGGGTGTGGCTGTCCTGGAGTGAGGGGATCCTTGTCAGAGTTCTACACAGAGCCAAGACTAGGGAGGGATTTCCAGGGTCCATTCTAGCTCTGTGGCTCCAGCATCTCCTGTCTCCTCTCCTGCTCCTTCTGTCCCCCCCCCCCAATGGCTTAAGTGCAAGAGAGAATTGGGGCCAGTCAATGCCCTTTCTTCTCTGTAAGAAGAGTTTACTTAAGCCCCGGGAGTCGAAATGTCAACAGGGACTAAAGCTGAGCAGAAAGGGCAGGAGGGCTCTGTCTCCAGAACTCCTAAGATTATGCAGGAGAGGGACAACCCCACCCGCACACTCCCATCTGCCCAGAATCATTAATAAGGACTCTTAAGTACCCCGCTGATATTCTGGCTGCAGTTTTCTAATGAAAAATGAGTTCAATGAGAGCGGCCTTCCTGACCTACTGGCTGGAATAAAACCAGAACAAAGTGGTCCTAGCAGCAGCCCCTGCTGCGGGGCTGGCATTGCCTGTTCTGACCCCCTCTTTCTGACCCTGGTGTGCTTAGTGTTCTTAATGAGTCCTGCAGACCATGGGAGCTGGAGTTCACTGGGGTCTTGCAGACAGGCCTCTATTATTGATTATCTTGATTATTGATTATTGATTATCAGAACCAGGAGGCAGGATGGTTCCAGCTCTGCCCACATCTGATCCCCCAAGAGCAGGCCAGTGGAGCAGGTTTGTCTTGAAAGACAAACAAGTGAAGGATAGGATTAGGCATAGGAGGCCTGGGGAAGGCTGACTAAAAACTAATGGTTGCCATAACAGAACAGACCTGCAGCTAGGCCAGGGCAGATAGTCCAGTGAGTATGGCATTTGCTTCACAACACAGGACCAGGGTTCAGATCCCCAGCACAGAACAGACCTGCAGCTGGGTTAGGACTGAGAGTCCAGTGGGTATGGCATTTGCTTCATAAACACAGGACCAGGGTTTAGGTCCCCAGCACACAGGTAAAAAGCCACACATGTCTATATCTCTGGTGCTGGGCTTGGGAGACAGAGACAGGCACATCCTAGCAGCTCAGGACAGACAGTATAGCTCAGTGGTTCTCAATCTTCCTAACACTGCGACCCTTTAATGCAGGTCCTCATGTCGTGATGAGCCCCCATCCCAATTGTAAAATTATTCCATTGCTACTTCCCAACTGTGATTTTGATATTGTCATGAATCGTAACGTAAATATCTGATATGCAGGATATCTGATGTGTGTCCCTTGTTGGGGTTGTGACCCACAGGTCGTGATCCTCTCTGGTTTAGCTGAATCCATGAGCTTCAGGTTCAGTGAGAGACCCTATTCCACAGTAGAGGGAGATTCCAGCACAAAGCTCTGGCTTCCACATACACATAGTCAAGGGCGTCCACGCAGAGACAGGCATATATACACACCATACACACGCATGTTCATCATGCACATGCATACACATATATATGCACAGATACATAGAATCTGATCTGTGTCCTTAGCTCTGCACAGATACACAGAGTCTGATCTGTGTCCGTAGTTCTGCACAGATACACAGAGTCTGATCTATGTCCTTAGCTCTGCACAGATACATAGAGTCTGATCTGTGTCCTTAGCTCTGCACAGATACACAGAGTCTGATCTGTGTTCTTAGGTCTTTGGGATACTTTTCGAGATACTTAGGGTACCAGAGGCGTCAGCCCTGTAGAGGGCAGGGCAGGGATGGAGTTCAGTCACCAGGGTGTGACAAGGTAATCAGCCATGCTTTTTCAATAATAAGCAGCATCATACATCATCACATGGAGGTTCAGCCCACAGACAAATCAGGACGGTAACTCACAGAGATACCATTGGATCATGATCCATTTTGTGTCACAGTGACAGGGGTCTAGTCCACTCCTGTGAAAGAGATTCAACCCTGAACACAGTAGAAAGCCCTTTGAAAGGAGGTCATGGCCAGTTGCTGTCCACTAAACCACACCCCCATCATTACTCTGGGGGCTTCAACATCTGAAGGAGGGAGACTATGCTCATTGCCCCATCCCCTCCCCCCACTCACCCCATGACCCTTCTTTCTCCGTTCCCATGTGTCCTTCATTAGATGTGTTCTGAGGTGCCTTCCTCAGTTCCTTGACTCACGGGCCATAAAGGAGGTTGCAGAGATCCCCTAGTCCAGTCGGTCAGCAGTGTGGAGGCCTGGGGACACCCCAGAAGCTGGTAGGTGACATGGGACGATTTTGTGGAGGACAGAGACCTTGCCCTGTAGGGCCTGGCAGTATCTCTGGCTGGTGAGTGTCAGTATTGCCCTGTAGAACCTGGAAGGAGACAGGCTGGCCTCCAAGGACAGAGGACAAAGGAATGTGCTATGGAAAAGCCAGCCGGGGTGCTGCTCAGACAGGAGCTGCCGAGGCGTGTGCTCTGCAGAGAGGACACCAAAGGCAAAGGGACAGAGTGTTGGCTCCGTTGACAGCCACTGGCACTCACTGAACGGCTGTGCAAGCCTGCCCATGTTCACTGAACGGCTGTGCAAGCCTGCCCGTGTTCAGGTCGCAACAACACAGCAGACTGGGAGCATGGATGACCCAGACAACTGTACTTGCTCTGGAAATCCCAATTGTATATGTAAGAAGTAAAAATGGAACGGTTCAGTGGCCTGTTGGCCCTAGCTTGCCTAGTGACCAGTAGACAGGACAAAGGTGTATGTCTAAACAGCTTTAAAACAAGCAGGCCATGATGTAGAGGTGAACCTTGGGGTCCATGAATGTAGAGGTGAGCCCTTGGGATCCAGACTCATGGAGCTACACAAGCTTCTTACTGGCTCTACAACCTTCATCTTTCCTGAGAAATTACTAAATGATTTTAAAAGAGTGATGTCCATGAGCACAGAGCACAAGTGTGTAGGTATGCATGCATGCATGTATATATGTATGTATGGGTAGATGCATGCATGTATGCATGTACAGATGTATGTATGCATGTATGCATGTACTAATGTTCATGTGTATGCATATGTGTATGTATGTGTGTACGATGTATGCATATGTTTATATGTGCATCTACTAATATATATATGTATGCATATGTGTATGTACATGTGCATTTATGTGTCTGTACAGATTATGCATGTATGTATGCATGTACTGATATATGTATATATGCATGTGTGTATATATGTACAGATGTATGCATGTGTAGATATATGAATGGATGTATGCATATAGTGATGTATGCATGTACTGATGTATATATGTATGTATACATGTGTGTATGTATATGAACAGATATGTGCATGTATGTATGTCTGTATGTGCACATGCATGTATGTCTATATGTATGTATGTATGTATGTATGTATGTACAGAAAGATGGATGTATGGATGGATGCTTATGACTGGACCTCAGCCTTCGAATGTCAGATGTGGGAACCAGGGACTCTCACTCCTGACAACTACTTGACAGACACACAGGGTGGAAACTGAAATGTTGGCACTGAAGTCAGCTGGCTTGGATCCAAGATCTGCTTGGATTTGTTCAGTCAGCCGGGGTTCCCTTCTCCTTCAGAGTGATGGTGAATCTCAGGTGTCAACTTGATAAGATTTAGAATTCCATGAAAACAAATCACTGGTATTTCCATGAGAGGTTTTCTAGATTAGCCTGAAGTGGGGTCACTCATCTATGGGCACAAATACGGGCAGCACCATGCCATGGGCTGGGGTCCTGACTGCCAGATGAGCACCAGCATCCATCTCTCCTCTCCAAGGCTGGATGCAGTGGGGCTGACCAGCTGCCCCAAGGTCCTGCCACCCTTCTTTCCCTCCTTGCATAACCAAACCCCTGAAACCATGAGCCAAAATAAATACTTTCTGCCTTCAGTGCCCTGAGAAGTCTCAACTGATGCAACATCATCCGCTTTCTGTCTGTGTTTAAGTTTGGGAAAACCAGACAGCAGTCTGCCTCTGGAGCTCAGCATTCAGCCGCAGAGGCCTGTGAGCCCAGAACTGAAGGTTCACTGAGGACAGAGCCCAGCTGGAGCTCCTCCCACCACTGGCATCAGGCTCAAGGCATCCATCAAGTTTATTGGTTCTCTAGGTCTGCACAGCCCTCCCCAGCATGTGTCCGTCAAGCCACAAGGTCTTATTTACAGGCCAATAAAAGCCGATGAGAGTGGGGTCTATTACAGCCGCAGGTGTAGCTGTAACTGCCTTGCAAGCCCACATCCACCTGTCTGACACACTCTTCCCTTGCCTGTGGGATGTAGCCTCCTCTTTTTTCTCTAGGCCACCACCTGAGGATTCTCTGAACTAGCACAAGGTGTCCAGTGAGTGAATTTAGCCAATGTTTTCATAGCCAAGAGGAAGGGAACGGCCAGCTCTTTACTATGCCAATAAATTCTGTGTCCGATTTATCTTCCATCAGGCCAACATTAATATTAAAATCCTCCATGAGTCATAAATCTGTCACACACCAAGAAAAGCAGCCCTGGGAAGTCAGAAGAAGCTCTCATTAACAAAGGCAGAATTAGTCCTCGGAGGACCCTCCTTGATGGCCAAACAGGCCATTTACAGTCTGATCATTGTCATAACGGGCCATGCTGTGGCCACGGGTCAGTGTCTGAATTTCAATGGAATGGTACTGGGCTGACAATTACCATCTAGGGCATTCAGGCTACTCAGAGTCTCAGCCATAGGAGAGGAGAAGGCCACAGGAGCTGTGGAGGATGCCATCCCTCCACTGTCTCCCCTCAAGAGGCACTGGGACTTCTCTGGACTTCTGATAGATGCTTGCAACTGCCCATCTCAAAATGCAGGCTCACGACTAGGTGGGAGCATCTGCCTGTAAGCCTAGCATTCGGGAAGCTGGGGCAAGTGGATCTTGAGTTTGAAGTCAGCCTGGGTTGAAGAAGAAGACCTTCAGAACTTGTCTCAAAACAAAGGGGAACTCAGCCAACACTCCTCCTGAGGGACGCAGAAATAAAAGATCTCCCATGGCCCCGAGCTGCCAAGCTACCCTTAGGATTTGTCTTTGGTGCGTTGCCCTAACAACAGAACTTCACGCTTGTTTTTATGAACAAGGTCCCAGCCATCCCCATAGGGAGGTGGCACCTGGTTTAGCTGTGGGACTCACAGTGAAGGTCTCAAGCTGTAGCTTTCAGACAAGAGTGGCAGTGTTCCCTGGACTGGGCGGTGGTCAGGACAGACCTGGACCTTTCCTGAGAACAGCTCATACCTGTGCAGGTTCTATCAATGCCGCCGTGTGGCGAGGTGGGGATTTCTTTCAGGTTGCAAGGGTGGGAAGGGTCTTGGTTGTTGGGTTTCCTCTGTGTTTTTACAAGCTTGTAACAACCTGAGGATTCCCAGAATTAGCACAAGGTCTTCTGTGGCACCAACTGCTGCCACAGAAACCAAGCCAACTGTTGCCTGGGTTTCAGTGCTGCTAAAGGCTTAACCTTCAAGGGGCTGGGATTTCAGATCTGATCCATTGTGGAGCTAACTAGGCCTGAGTCACAAAGGTCAGACTCTCGTAAAAGGGACCCCAGAGAACTGCCTGCCTCTCCTATTGCATTGGGCACAGCATCTATGATCCAGGAAGAGCCCCTGCAAGATGCTGGATCTTCTGTTGACCTTTTACCTCCAGAGCTGTGAGGACTATATTTCTGTTGTTTATAAGCTACTCTACGCATGACAGCATGTTAGAGTGCCATAAACTGGTGACAGCAATTTGTCGTAAAACTCCAAAGCAAATGTTTTCCCCTTGGGAGAAGCCATGGCAGACCTCTGTGTGTGTGTGTGTGTGTGTGTGTGTGTATTAACCTCATGTATATAAATCCCTGTATGTGGATGTACCCAGTAACCAATACCCACACGCATTTCATCACCTGCCTTTAAAAGCACCATACAGGGTGAGCACCTGTGCACAGACAGGCACAGCTCTCCTTTAACACAGTTCCTGAACGTGGGGAAGCCTCATGAATGTCACTGTGATGTATATGTGTGGGCACGTAGCACGCACCTGTGAGCCCCTGGGTGTTTTCTGGCAGGAGTGATTTCCGTCCTTTATCAGACTCTGGGGAAACATCTCACGTATCTGGTTACTGGACATGATGTGGAGAGTGTTCGCTTACAGGGAAAAAAATGGAGAAGAAACTGTTGGCTCTCAGCTAGAGTTAAACACTGGAATGGCTTGCCCACAGGTCAGGGGTGAAGAAGTATCTCAGGGAAGCCAGAAGAATAGCGAGCGAGGTGTCTCTAGCTCCTGGCAGACAGCACATGAGGTGAGAGGTCAGAGCAGAGCAGAAGCCCATGTTGCAGATAGGAAAAGGGTTGCCAGAGAAAACAAGAACCCCAGATGGGGTCATGGTGCCCTCAGAGTCAAACGTGGTTCCAAGGTGAGCACCTCAAACTGAGAAATCAAAAAAACTTTTCTGTCTCAAACTGAGTACCTGAGGGGTCTGAAGGTGCCATGGTTTACCCTCAATGTCCCTGACAGAATCTGGGTTTGAACACCTGGCACACAGCTGGTGGCACTTGTTGGGACGACTTGTAGAACCTGGGCTTGTGGTCTAAGTGGCAGAAGCTGGTCATGGGGGCTGGCTTTGAAGGGAATATTCGCTTCTGGTTCTGGATCAAGCTCTCTGCTTTCTGATCCAGAATGTGTGAGAAGCATCTGCCGCACTCCTCACTATCAGGGATTGCTGGCTCCCTCTGCTCTGCCTTCCTACCATAGGGGCTGAGACAGTGACCTCACATAAACCCTTCCTCCTTTACGTTGCTTCTGTCTGGTATTGTGTTACAATCATGGGAAAAGTCACAATCACACTTTGCGTCACTCAACTAACTCTCTGGAGGTCGAGGGGGTGCTGAACTGTGTCACTCAGTGCATCGCAGGGCAAATGGTACTTTCTCTCACTAGCCCAGGGTTGGACCTGGACACAGGGTCAACTTTCTATATCTGTTTTCTCTGGGAGAAAACATTCAATCTCAAAAGATGTTCTAAGGGGAAGCAAAACATGCTACCCTACTGGGAACCTGGTTGAGCTCAGTATGGTATGAAAGTAACAACTCAAAGGTTCAGGAAGTCCCTGAAACTGACCAGATTCACTATGCCCCTCCCTTACTGGGTGTATGTAAGCAGTAAAGACATTTACTCATCCTCAGAATCAGAAAAGACATTCTCAGAGCAGTAGAGCAGCAGAGCTACCTGGAATCTCTGGAGCTGCCTGCAGGCTGTGCAGTGTCCTCTGAGGATTCCGGTTTGTGAGCTGTCACCCATTCCGGGGTGGGCTTAGCTAGTGGATGATGTTTCTGAGTCATCCTGCTCCTCTAAGCATCATCTCACCCATATTTCTGCTGGTAACCCTCTCATTCTCTCACAAAGGAGGACTTTGGTAGTATCGGTACTTAGGTCTGTCTTCGATTCCTATCTGAGGCGAATACACATTTGGTCACCTCTTCCCAGAGACTTCAACACCAACATGAGCTGCACATGGTCACCTAAGCTAATTGTTAGCTCTCAAAAGCAGGCCTCTAATGGTAGGAACAAGGGCACGAAGAGGCACAGGGGCAAGCCAAGAACCAGCCCTGGAGAGGGGGAAGGCAGCATCTGAGACTGACAAGCTCAACCAGGAAAGTGAATCCCTCAGAATGCAGAGATTTTAAAGGTGAGGGTGGTTTTAAAGTCATTCATCTCAGAAGGGGTAAGAAATCAAGGGCGCAGATAAAAATGTTAGGAGCGGGTTGATTGGTCACGGCTGCTCACTCAGAGAATGAGACCCAACTGACAATTCAGGGGATGAAAGGTGAAGGCAGGCTAGAAAGAACCATGACCCCGCCTGGAGACAGGAGGTCAGAGAGAATTGCTGCAGGATATACCCAAGACACGATCCAGGGGACAAACAGAGGGACAGGGCAGAAAAACGACTACCAACACCTGCATACCCGGGTGCTGTGGGCAGAAAAGTCATGTGGTTCTCAGATTTGAGAAAGACAAATCTTGTGTAAATAAATCAAGGGTGCGCACATGTGCATACCTTAAATTTCATGTATGTAGGGAGTGTGTGCATCCATGCTCACACAGGTATGGGCATGCGCTTACCACAACACAGCTATGCCAGGCACAGGACTGTTGAGGGTTCCACCTTGCCAGGGCAGTGTCTGTCTCATTTCTGCCATGGCATCTCACGCTGCTGGTTCTCTGGCCCTCAAGCTCCTGGATGGTCCTCCTGCCTCTGCCCCTCACCTCCTTGGGTGCTAGGATCCCAGATCTCAGCACTGCGTCCAGCTTTTTAGATAAGTTTTAAGGAACCAGGTTCAGCCTCAGGCTTGTGTGGCTAACAGCAATTTTAACCACCGAATCATCTTCCTGTCTCCTGCCCTCAATATCTTACACTAAGACCATTCAACCTTCAAGGTGAAGAGGAAAGACAGACACCATCAGGAAGACACAGACAAGGGGGAAATCCTCGCTTCTCTCTGAGGCAAGAGAAATTATCTATAGCACCAGCTACAAATACTGACAGAAAGAAGTCTCACGTGGAGGTAAGCTTCCCTTCAGAGAGCTTCAGGATAGACTGGCAGCTATGACTCCTCACCTTGTGGAAGCCCTGCTTGAGAGAAGCTCGGGAGGACACCCTTTAGCAGGTACGAAACTAAACCCCAAAGAAAGTAGTAAGACACAAGAAACAGGTGCAATAAAGAAATCTGTACACCTCCAAGCCACTCAAGATCAGCAGACTGTATAAAAGAAAGAAAAACATGACAATGTCTGAGGGGTTCCAGGAGAGCCTTTAGTGGTCAACTGCAGACAACACAGACTCTCCTAAGAAGAGTCATTTCTCTAGAATCTGAATTAACCGAGCCCCTGTGAATTCACTTCACTCCAAGGTGGGTGAGACACATGGCGAGTCAGCTGCCCATCTGCTCTACCTGCCCACTCTCTCCCCACACCCAGTTTTATAACAAAATCCAGGTGTGTGTGTGGTGTCTTTGTGTGTATGTGTAGTCTGTGTGTGTGCGGTGTCTTTGTGTGTGAATGGTATCTTTGTGTGTGAGTGGTATCTTTGCGTGTGTGTGTGTGTGTGTGTGTGTGTGTGTGTGTGTGGTGTCTTTGTATGTGTGTGGTGTCATTGTGTGTGTGTGTAGTCTGTGTGTGTGTGGTGTCTTTGTGTGTGAGTGGTGTCTTTGTGTGTGTGTGGTGTCTTTTTTCAGCCGTATTATTAATTAGTCCATTGAGAATTTCCTATGCCGTGTTTTAAACACACTAACCCCTCCTCCACATCCTCCCCCCCCCCCACCCCAGTTCAGGATTCTTGCTGTCTCTTGTTTTCCTTCTTTC
Source organism: Mastomys coucha (assembly GCF_008632895.1). Taxonomy (NCBI): domain Eukaryota; kingdom Metazoa; phylum Chordata; class Mammalia; order Rodentia; family Muridae; genus Mastomys; species Mastomys coucha. The sequence goes on from NW_022196900.1 coordinate 112,608,218, forward strand.
TCTACTCAGTTTCTGTAGCCCAGATAGTCTCAAGAGTGGAACCTGCTCCCATATGTGGTCAGATTGCAAGGGGCTGCACCATTACAAATATTAATAAATAAACCAGACTCTCCCTGTCCCAGTAGCTATATCAAATACTAAGAGCACCTCTGTTCCTCGTGGGATTGCATGTCCACCTCCCACCCTCTATGCTGAGAATTCACCTGGCTGGCGTTTGCATATGTCTCCGGCATGCTGTCATAATCACATGCATCTGTCCTGTTGTGTCTGGAAATCATTTTCTTTAATGTTATCAATCACGGCTCTTACTTCTGTGAAGATCTCTGGGGCTCGGGGGTAAGGATGTGATATATATGTCCCATTTAGGGCAGAGCACTCCACCGTCTTTCATTTTCTGCACATTGGCCAGCTGAGGTCTCTGTGTGAATCGCCATCTACTGCACAAAGGAGCCACTGTGATGACAGTTGAGAGATGCTTTGATCTATAGGCTTAGCAATAAGTCACTAGGAGTCGTCTTAATAGTATTTCCATATAGCAAATTAGTAGTTCTGGGCTCTGCCCTAGGCCCTGTGACCTCTCTACGGCTATCACCCTTCTTTCAGAGAGAGCCTAAAGTCTGGGGAAAAGCAGACTTCCATTCCCACAACTATTACACCAGTGGGTGTGTCTTGTCAGGCCAGCTGTACCTCGCAAGGCCCACAGATGACTAATATTTAAAATTAGTTTTCTCCTCTGCCACTCTGCACAGTGCCTTCCAGTACCATAAATGCTAGCTAGCCAAGGAATGAAGCTTCCAGATGAGTACCAACGTGACTTCTCCATGTTCTGTGACTCAGATGCATGGTGCTTTGTTGGACCATGAAAAGCAGTCTGTATTTTTGGTTGAACAAGGCTTACTTCCGGAGACCCAGTAGAGAATTCTACAAGGGATGGAACACTAAAGCCATGCTTCCCAGAAATAGATGGCTGACCCCACGAGCCCTCACTCCATTATCCTGTGTTATCTATCACATAGACAATGCTCCAAGCTCCCAGTATTCTGGCTGGACTCCATCCCCAGTCAACTGACCACAGCCAGGTATGTCCCACCCCACAGTTACCTGAGAACAGACAGGTAGCCCAGCCCACATATAAAGGGCTGTTTGCTCCTCTCTCTCTCTCTCTCTCTCTCTCATAATAAAACACCTTAAGACCACAGATTGCCTCTTTTCAACTGACTTGTAGAGTTGGCCCAGTGTTCTCAGCTGAGAGACCCAAGCAAGGACTCTCGCCCAACAGGAACAACCGGGTGCTGCTGCTTTTCCTCCCCACCCCCTTTCTCCCTTAGGCCCCAGGGCTGACTGAGCTGCCCTGGGCACCCCCACCCCCACCCTGTTCTCAGCTCTCCGGTGACATCCAACAGCATCTGGGATTCCCGAGACTGAGAGTCCACAGGGCTGCCCTCTTTCCATTCCCCGAGGACTGGGATATGGCTCACAACAGCCAGACGCCCACCCAGGCGGTGTGGAGAGTGTGGGCAGCCTCCCAGGTCTGCCCACCCAGAGTACTGAAGCTCTGGTGAGACATGGGTCTCCCTGTTCCATCCCTTTATTTCCCTGCTGCCCGGTGGTAGAGGTGTCCAACAGGGCTTTCAGCAATGGGGTCTTATTGCCAAGTTCTGGGAGGCAATAAGGAGAATTGACAATAGCTTGTAATGCTTGGGGATCTTTGTGACCTCATTGACCAATGATGCAAAAGGGGGTGAGCTATTCCTGCTACTAGAGTTTTTATTTGCTATCATAAGGTCTCTAGTTGGGGTTACTATGCAAGCTCAGGTTGTCCATTTCAACTCATAATCCTTCTGCCTCAGCCCAACCAGTGTTGTAATTACCAGCTTTAGCCATCAGAAGCAGATGTCTTTACCCTTCTTGAGGAGGCTTAGTTTCAGAGTGAGAAGAAGCTTTTATGGCTTAATAACAGAGTCTAAGACCCCTTCAAACTCCCAACTCAGCACACCTGAGACCAGTAGCTTCTTTTTTGAGCTTCACTATCCCCAAAGGAGGTGGGGGCAGGGAGGGTTGGGGAGGGGAGGGAACAAGAATGACTGTCTCCAGCCACTTCCACTTCCCAAGTTCATCTGCCAGCTTTCTCCCTCGCCAGGCTGTGGCATAAGCCTGGAGCTCCTGCAGCATTGGCAAGCATCTACTGGGCACTGAGAGAGTGGTCAGTCCCATAGATGGGTTGAGAAACATAAATATAAAAACAGATACAAATGCTGCACCTTGGGATGTACGCTGGCTGGGGAAGAGACGCTGGAATTATGTCAGCACTGAGGCAGCGGGGAGGAGGATGAGAGAGGGTGGGATCTCATCTTTGTGTCAGGAGATTTTCCTGGACTCAAGTGTGGCCCCCAAAATCATACATAATCCCCCCATACATAACCCCCATGTGACATGTGAGGACATACATCGGTAGGGAGGAAACCAAGTGGTGGTTAGTGGTTGCTGAAAGGTTTTCCTTAGTGGTGTAGCCACTGCTAAGTTTCCCACAGTCCAGTAAGTAATCCCTCGGCCACAGTCATGCAAACAGCCCTGGTGAAATCCACTTGTGTAAGATGGAAGTCATGGGAACAGAGGAGGGACTAGTTCAGGAAAAGATGAGAGTCAGAGAAGGTAAGGCTGGCACAGTAACAAGGGAATATACACTGCAGGGGGGGCAGTAACAAGGGAATATACACTGTAGGGAATGGGTAAGGTGGGGACAGTAACAAGGGAATATACACTGTAGGGGGGGCAGTAACAAGGGAATATACACTGCAGGGAAACGGTAAGGGGGCAGTAACAAGGGAATATACACTGTAGTGGTGTATGACATTGGTGAAAAGGGTTAAACATGAAAAAATTGAAATCAGTTTTAAACATTAGATCATAAAAGGGGCATCTGGGGTAGAACAAGTCACTGGCCAATCCAAAGCAACTGTAAGAGGAGATGAGACACAAACATCCAGAGGGTAGGCTTCTGAGGGCACAGGAGAAGAAGACAGCTACTGTCTAAGGAGAAAGGTCTGGGGAGGAGCCAGTCTGCAGTCACGCAGATCTCCTCCGAAGCCCCGATTGCTTATGGATGAAAGAGCCATGTGCATCTGGTAAGTTTCAGGGACTTCCTGAGACTTAAAGAGCTCCTGTAATGGTTTGAATATGCTTGGGCCAGAGAGTGGCACTATCAGGAGGGGTGGCCTTGTTGGAGTAGGTGTGTCACTGTGGGTGTGGACTTTAATACCCTAGTCCTAGCTGCCTGGAAGTGAGTATTCTGCTAGCAGCCTTCAGATGAAGGTGTAGAACTCTCAGCTCCTCCTGCACCATACCTGCCTGGATGCTGCCATGTTCCCATCTCAATGATAATGGACTGAACTTCTGAATCTGCAACCCAGCTCCAATTAAATGTTGTCCTTTATAGGACTTGCATTGGTCTTGGTGTCTGTTCACAGCAGTAAAACCTTGACTAAGACAGTTTCTCTCTAGGACAGAATATTTTACCTTTGCAGAAATTGCTACTGAACACCCCCTTATTCTGGAGAAATCTATACAGTGTCAAAAGGAACCAGGATGCCCATGCCTCAACAAGTGGGAGAAGAGAGGAATCAATGCTTTTCTTATTCCAGTGTTTCCCTCGAAATGTGTCCTAAGAAAGCCTACCATTTCCCAGGGAGGGAAGGGTGATCAGGAGCCTGGAGAGAGGGCCAGATAAAGGAGGATAAGGGAGACAGGCGACGCCTCCCACCAGAGCCACCGTAGCTCCTGAAGCTGCTTGATCCTTGCTTCCACTGAGGGACAGACTTGGGTTTTCAGGCTGCTCCACACTTGGTTATCCCAGCCCTGCTTGCTCTCTATGCTTCCATGAACAGCTCTTACACATCCCTGGCAATGCCTCTAGTCAGGATGCCTCCAGATGGAGAGAGCGAAAGTGTCTCCAGGAGGGAAGTGTCTGTACTGTGTCCACAGCTGTCCAAGAGGGTAAAGCCTTCGGGCCACTCACAGGGCTGCACACTGCCTGAAACTGCCTGGTATGCATATCTTTCTCCCTCCCAACTCTGCGGTGAGTGACATAAGCACAGAGCCCTCCCCACACCCCCTTCCTGCACCCCTTCACAGTGGTGTCTTGGCTGAATTTTATAGCCATGGGGAAGGTAAGGCGGTGGAAGCCTTTGAAAACTGTCTGAAGCCAGGAGCTGAAGCACAAATTATCATTATTACTGACACTGCTGCTAATCCTCCCACCAGGGTGTGTGAGTGCCAGGAGCCCTGGACAGAGAACAGAACTCACAGGTGTGATTAGCTAAATTTAGCCCAGGACACAAAAGGCTGAGGCTTTGAGCCTCGCCCAGCTTTGACAGAGGATGAGCCAGCACCGCTGTGTATCTTTTGATTTCCTTCCCTTGGAGGCCTAAGGAGTCGCAAGAGAATTACTTTGAGACAAGGATCTTCAATGTTTGCATGACACACAGTTCCATAGGCTGTAAAATCATGCTTTGGTAAATTTCCTTTGAAATACGGTGCTTTGATTTAAGGGAGAGGAGACTTTTTATGCCTTGCTAGTTCAAGGCAAGAGCAGAAAGGCCCTGTTGTGTGGCATCTCGGTGGGAACTGCTTATGGTACCTGCTCCCATTCCTCGACCCCAAAAACTTCTCCTTTGTAGAATGCACAGAGACCATAGGCTACTTAGGGTCAGGTGGTGCTGCCATAACTCAAGGCCACCATCCTTACTATATAATCAACCCATTGGTTGAGGCCCCTGGTTCCTGGCAGGATCAGATCCCTCGAGGTTCTCTCTTCCCTGTGTCCTGATGCATTCTTATAAGGACGCCAGCCACACAGGATCAGGGTCAAATGACCTCATTCAACCTTGGTGACTTCTTCAAGTACAGTGCCATCCTTGGGTCCAGGGGTGGGGGGTGGAGATGGTAGTCAGAGCTTCAGAAAATGGATTTGGTGAAGGGAGGGCTCCTGAAGACAGCCAGTGTAAGCCCCAGCTCTGGGCTCTGAGGAGTGGCTTCTTGGATGCCGAGGGGCTGCTGACTGGAAACATGATGGGCTCTTGGCTTAGATCCTTGTCTTTGCTACTTCCTATGGCTGTCAAAAGCTTTAGGGCCTCACTGTGATGAGGACTGCTCTGAGGTAGGCTGTGCAGATGGAGGGGTCCGGCTGGGCTCTGGAGCCACACTTATTCCTTAGGAGGGCAAAGGTGTTGGTGAGAGAAGAAGCCTGCCCATCAAAGAGCCCAGCTAAGAAGTAAGGTGGTTCTTGCTGAGTTCTTAGCAATAGACAATAAGTTTTCTTTGGCAAAGAAATCAGCCAATGACCCTGAAACACTGAAAGAAAGGTGTCTGAATCACTGTGACATACACTGCCTCTGAGATCAGGGTCTGTTCAAAGTGTATGTGTGGAAGCACACGAACAGGCATGTGTGCATGTGTTTGCATCACCTTGTATGCGCCTATGTGCATACATGAGGTATGTGTACACTTGAGCTGTCTCCTGGACACAACCCAGCCACACTCATCTCCCAGAGTGCCCGACTCTGGGGCAGCCCAGCAACCTACGTCCTCCAGGCAGATAGCACAGAGAAGCATTAAAATGTAATCCCAATGACACCCTTTGATGAATGGTTCCCACTGAGCCAGGAGCACCAGGCTGGGAGTTCAGGAGGCATTAGTAGGAAAGCCCGGTCAGTTATCCCAACTAACCCGTCAGCTCCACATAGCCAATTAAGATAATTTGTAAAGCAGGCAGCAACAACATAAGTTTCTGTGGTCTCGGTTTTGATCATTTTTTTTTTTTTACCATTAACAGGCAGGGTCATTTGTCCTATAATTAAGACTCTCACAGCCAACAAGACTGTACTATTAAATTTAACTATCATTGATGGCCAAACACGGGGCTCTCTCTCCCCACCACCCACTGCCGGGTTCTTGTCCTCTATGGCAGCGGTTCAAGTATGGTGTTCTGGTTCCTTCTGCCTCATTAAACTCCGAGCCCTTATGAATTATGGCTCTCAGCTTTCACAAATGTCTGGAGGAAGAAAGGGGGCCATGTGGGGCTTCTGGCCACCTGGGGGAAGTGACCGAAGATAGACAGTTGTTTACAGGCAAAGTAACACATTTAGACTCCGCTAAACGATCTGTCTCTTCTCCAAGTGCTATAGGGTACTGGCTCAACAAGCTCACTAGAGGTTTATATTTTTAATAGTTGAAAATGCGTTTGCTACAGGTAACCTGTCAGCTGTCCTCAGAGTGACCCAGCAAGCTATAAATGCTGGCTGCTGACCCTGGTGGTTAAGGGGCAGGGACCCACACAGCGTCGAAAGAGTGGACTGTTATAAATACGATGTTACAGCTTTGGTAGAATGGAAGCCCAGACAAATCACCCTTCAGAAAAGGTTTATTAGGAGTGTTGCAGAGACATGGCCACAGGCAGCTGGGGTCCAGCACGGAACAGGGAGAGAGCCTATAGGTCCAGAAGAGCTTCATTAAGAGAAAAGCCATCACAGAGAGTGTGATGTGTGTCCTGAAGGGAAAGACAGAATATTAAGAGTTGGCATACCATGCATAGACAGTCTGACAGGATCTTGAAGGGAGACAAAGGCCTTTCATTCAGTTGTAAAGAACAAAAGTGTGGTGTGTGTGTGTGTGTGTGTGTGTGTGTGTGTGTGTTGCTCTTATAGGTTTTCAAGGTCAGGGGAGTAAACGTCGTACCATGCAACCCAGCCCGCATGCTAGTATCTCGCTGTAACTCAAAGCTGCCTTGAATGTAGGCAGGAGAGGGACGAGCCTCCAGCTGCAGCGGTGGTTATCTTGGCAGTAGCTTCCACCTAGCAGCATATATTGCTTACCAGGTCTAGAGAGAGCTGCTGGCTTCACAGGGTCATGGCCTGACTTCTGGAGCAGTAGAAAAGGTTGGAGAAAAGAGGAGAGGCTGGGAGAGAGAGACAGAGACAAAGACAGAGGGAGACAGACAGAGAGACAGGCAGAGAGACAGACAGAGAGAGAAAGGAGGAGGAGGAGTAAGAGGCAGAGGAGGAAAGACTTTAGCATACTGAAGATCATGTTGCAGATCACCATCCAGGAAAAGAGTCAGCTTGCCTTTCTAGCTCAGTAAAACTGGAGAATCATGTGTCAACCACAGTAAGTTAGCCACCACCCACATTACTCTCTTTCTGCTCCAGCAGCTGACCCCGGCCTCTATGTGACCTCCACACATTGCCTGTGTCTCCTTAGAACTCTTCTGAAAGCTTGCTCCTGTGCTCACCACACCCTCACTGCTGGAGGTGGGCTCAAGGTGTAAGCACCCAGGAGAAGGCAAGATAGTCACCCTGTAGTCACCCCCAAGTTCTCCACCCAGAGCCAGTTAACTCAAATTGTACAAAAGGGCAGCCTTCTGAGGAAAGACACAGCATGGGCCGTGGCCCCAAGGTGGAGATTGAAGAGGCAGGAAGGGGGTGCTGAAGAATACTTCTGGACGGACCATCACGGGAAAAGAGAAGAGACCAGGCACTGCAGATCACCACAGAGCATCCATGTCTTCACCTCAAAGGAGTAATAGTGTCCCCTCAGGGGGTAATAGTGTCCCCTCAGGGAGTAATAGTGTCCCTTCAGGGAGTAATAGTGTCCCCTCAGGGAGTAATAGTGTCCCCTCAGGGAGTAATAGTGTCACCTCAAA
>NW_022196900.1:112616964-112618438 GCF_008632895.1 Mastomys coucha
CCTCAGGGAGTAATAGTGTCCCCTCAGGGAGTAATAGTGTCCCCTCAGGGAGTAATAGTGTCCCCTCAAAAGGCTATTTGGTGCTTAAACAAGATTCTTTTGAGGGAACAGCCAGTACAGGGTGTGGGTGATGTGTCGTGAGGAATCAACAGAGGCTTTTCTTCAGGCTGGATGCTCGAAGACACTAGTGGGAGGGAGGACCAAGCAGAAACTTATTAGTTCTCAACCTCAGGGGCTCCACCATGGGTCTAGGAGGCCGCCTAGAACTCTGGACTCCTGGTTCAGAGACCCTACGATCAGGTGGAGCTGTGTGTCAACTGTGTTTTTGACTACCATACTAAACTGTGGCTTCGTGAAGAGAACATTTACATCCTGTGACAAAACCCTCACCAAAGCATAAGTCTTTATTATGCAGTGCTGGCGAGATCCACCCAAGACTCATCTACCACATTTTTGAGTTTTAAATCAGGTAATGGGGTGCAGAGACAATGCTCCCTTCCTAGCAATGAAAAAAAATCTAAAATATTACTACACTTTAACAGCCTCTCTGGAAGCTCGAGAGTCTGCTGGCACATGGCTGCTCATTACGGGGAACTCCAAGCTGCTGCCTGCCACCAGCTGCAATGAGACATCTGAAAGCCACCGGGATGAGTCCCGGAACTGTCAGAGAGTGGGGGGCTTGACTTTGACATCCTCTTGGGCATAACTGATTTAGTCCTCCTTGATTGGAGGGTCCTTGTAAGTACCCAAATCCCACCTCTGCTATGCACTCTGAGAAAAGCAATGTGGATTAATGAAGGTATGGTTATGAGTCTCCAGCAGGCTGGTGGGAGGAGGATGTTTCTGTGCCCATTACCTTGGTGTAAAGACTGACACTCCAGAGAACTTCCAGTTACTGACAACAGAAAGCAGAGTTGGGAATGCTGCTTGCCATTGTACTGTGACTGGTCTCAGGCACCCTGGACCATGTCTCTCTTAGCACACTCTGCCTGGGAGAACTTCGAGCTCCTTGTTGAAGATGTTCTGTGAGTGTGTGGCTTTTAGAAGCTCAACAGGGAGAAGGGGAGGCTGAAGCATGTCTGTTTGTCCGTCCGCCCGCCCACCCGTCCATCCGTCTGTCAGTGCCACTCAGCAGAAAGGATTCACAGTGATAGAGACAGCTGGGAGGATCCTTGACCCTCTAGGATGGGGTGCTGCTGTGCAGCCCTTGTCTCCTGGGAGAGAGAGCGAAGCTCCCCAAGACTCAGGAAGTGAGCGTCTTCGTTTGTTTTCTGTTGCTGTGATAAAATGCCCCGAACAAATGCAAGTTCAGGAAGGAAGGGTTTATTCAGCTCATGGTTCAACGGTACACAGTCCATCAGGGCAGGGAGGACACAGCAGCAGGGGCAGGAGGCAGAGAGTCACCACAGTCAGGGAGGAGAGAGGTGGATGCTGGTGCTTGGTGCTCATTCTCTCTCTCTCTCTCTCTCTCTCT
>NW_022196900.1:112618739-112624830 GCF_008632895.1 Mastomys coucha
TCTCTCTCTCTCTCTCTCTCTCTCTCTCTCTCTCTCTCTCTGTCAGGGAGGAGAGAGGTGGATGCTGGTGCTTGGTGCTCATGCCCCCCCAGTAGTTGAGGCTTTATAGGAGAAAATGTGGAATAAGTTTTAAGAAAATGTTTGAAATATGTCATCCTAGCTGACCAATCACCATCAGCATCTCCTGTCTCCTCTGAACCAGTGTCCAAGTCTTCCCACAGTGACTTCCACGACACCCTTGGCAGTCAGGAGCCCACCTTTTTCTGGGTATCATGTAGTAGGGTACATATATGTGTGTGCATCCGAATGTGTATGTGTGTGTGAGAGCATGTGTGTGTGATATGTATGTGTGTATATGCATGCATATGTATGTATGTGCATGTGTATATATGTACATGTGTGTGAGCATGTGTGCGGTATGTATGTGTGTATATGAATCCATATGTGTGTATATGCATGCATATGTATGTATGTGCATGTGTGTGTATATGTGCACATGTGCGTGTGTATGTATGATGTATATATTGTATATGCATGTATATGTTCAAGTGTATATGTGTGTGTGGTATGTATGTACATATATGCATACATATGTATGTGTGGTATGTGTGTATATATGCACGCATATGTGTGTATTTGAGTATATGCATGTATATGTATGTATGTACATGTGTGTATATGTGTGTGTGCATACATGTGTATATATGCATGCATATGTATGTATGGTATGTGTGTATATATGCATGTGTATGTATGTGCATGTGTATATGTATTTGCCTGTGTGTATGTGTGTATATGCATGCATATGAGTATGAATTGCATATGTAAATATGTGTGGTATGTGTATGTGTGCGTGTACATGTGTGTATGTGGAGGCCAAAGGTCAACCTTAGACTGTTTCTTGGGGTTCTTGTCTTCCTTGTTTACATCTTCTGCCTGTGTAGACTCTATTCTTTGCCCCTTGGTCAATACATTCCAGCAGAATTATTTTTCTCAAGATAAACTACCTTGCTGGGAGGTGTTCCCTAGAGATGCTACAACTTAGAGTCGCAGCATAAACACCCGTGCATCAGGTCAGGTAGGGGTCTCTGTTGAGGGTGTATTGACTTCCAGTAGCAGGGGAGCACTGTGGGCTTTTGACCATATACACACCAGGGAAGCTCAGAGGCATCATGGCAGCTCTGCCCTCCTGATTCCCAAACCAGGCCTCTGACAACATGATGAACTTCCCTCCATCCTGCAAAACATGAGCAGATTTTCCCTGAGACGCTGGCTCTCTGCTGCCAAGTGGCTTCGAGCTGTTCTAGATGGGAAACTCACGGAACCAGAGAGCAGAGGCGATGTTCCGAAGAGAGCTGTCTTTCTTTTTGACAACTGTTGCGGCCAAGTGAAGGCAGCTGCACTTATCTTTGGCTCCAGGGGATGGGAGGGAGAAAGGCCTCCAACAACTGATGCCTTTGGTTTTTCCAACCAGAGGCAGAGGCCCCGTCTAGATGCAGGGAATGGATTTACAGGGATCATTTGTCCAGATGGGGAGAGAAGGCTGGAATTAGGAGATGACACAGTTGCCCTCCTGGGGCCCTGGACTTGGGGAAGGAGAGTCTCTTCTTGTTTTAAATGTACTTTCTTTCAGTGGGCTTTAGAAAGCACGGGAGACTTCCTCCACAGGCATTTCTTGGTAATCCCACAGGAGGATCCCATGGATAGTATTCTGTACTGGAATCTAAGCACAGGCCACTCCACCCCTGGACACATCAGCACATTAGAAGACTTTGCCAGTCTGCTAGTTCAAAGAGGCTCCATCAGTCCAATGGCTGCCAAAGGCCAGACCCCTGGATTTCTCTCCACTCTTTGTGTCTATGAGAAGCTGTGAAGCGTGTCTTCTAAGAAGGAGTCTCTACTGGACAGAAGTTAGTTGGGCTCTTGAACCTCATGGCCCATCTGTGCATATCCTTATGAGCCCCAGTTCTAGCAAGTACTTTGCTGAGTCAGTTAATTCTCCCCACAACAGATCCAGCCCCTACCCTCAGCCTCTACCTTACACCCTACCCCTGATGAGGAAGGATTCCCCCAGCTTGTCTTTCAGCAAAAACCCACTTAGCTTAGGTCACAGTGTCCAGAATCCTCTTGACCTTGAGGTGTGCTCCCGGTCATTTTCCTCCCATGTCTGCCTGCCCATGGGTGGTGAGGTCTCACTTGCCTCACAGTGCTTGCAGTTGAGCTTGCGATCCACCACACACACACACACACACACACACACACACACACACACACACACCTCCACTCTGATCCTGTTCCTGTGCCCCCCACCCCCACACACTTGTCTGCATGTCTTTTGTGAGCTTCTTTGGTAGGTTATCTCTAACTCTCCTCCTTTGACAAGATCAAAAGGAAGACCTGGCCAAGTTGGGGTTTCCTCTAAAGAGAGCTAGGGCCCTGAGCTTCCGGGGACACTTCTTAATCCTGCTGAGCCACACATCCAGGCAGGCCATTGCCCAGGAGCACAGCAGAAGTGCAGCTTCTCCTATTGCAGCTGGCCCCCAGCAGCCTCCCCTGAATGGTTCAGGAGCTCAGAGAGAAGCCCCAACCCCCTTGACTCTGCCACTCTCCTCTGGTCTGTCCTGGTTGTGTTTTATAAACAAACTGCTCTCTTCCAGCCTCAGTTCATCCTAGAAAAATTACGTTGTACAAAGCAGGAGGCTCCAGGTTCGTGCCCTTGGGATGTTGCTGAAAAAAAAAAAAAAATAGGAACTGGGTCAGAGAGTTCTGCTGAAAAGTCATGGAACCCTTCTGGGAAATTAATGAGGGTAAACATCTTGTCTGGTCCGCACTACGTCCTAGCTCCAGCAATGACAGAGGACCGAGGACTGAGGGTATTCACCACAACCTGGAACAGTTCAGAATGCCCTCCTGTTATACAACAATCCTCCAAATTTAGCATTTCCTCCTGGAGGGAGGCTCCCAAGACTCAGGAAGTAAAGGAACCAAACAAGTCTCTCTCAGGAAGTCCAAGCAACATGCAAGTCTCAGGAAGTGAACGAAACTCACAAGTTCTCAGGAAGTGAATGAAACTCACAAGTCCAGGAAACTACTGAAAGTTACAAGACTCAGGAGGCCCTGGCCAAGGTTATAGACAGTGTAACAACTGCTGGGGAGAGAAGACTCTCCCTCCAGCTCCAAATCCCAGGGTTTGGGGATTTTTTTTTTCAGTGATACAGCTGCCTTTAAGTCATCCATGTATCTGTAAGTAACCCTTCATGCTTACTCTTGTCTCTAAATAAATAGACTCATTCACTAAATTAGAGTTAGGCTTAACTGTCTCTTTAGCCTGTCACTGTTCTTTATATGGGTAAAGAGTCATGTATTCACATCTCCCCTGGAAAAGCTACACAGCATCACACAAGGACCAGGATTCTTGGGTCATATCTGTCATCACCTTCCAGTCACCCAGGAAGCAAGCACAGAGACTCTTCTAAGGCCTCTCAGGGTATCAATAGGAAGGCCTTCTGCAGGTTCCGGCAGGCACTTGTAGGATCTTAAATCTCCTGCAGAATGGAGTCAGTAAGACCATAATAACCCAGGGACGTTTCCCAGAAATGGCTCTCTGAAACTAGCTGCAGCGTGCTACTAATAAAGAGAGCAGTCTACAAAGCGCTATCAGTTCTAATTGATAATTGGATTTTTTTTGTGTTGCCGTAAGTAAAGTTAAGCTTCAGATATTGTATTTAAATTTCTACTTTAAATGTCTGAGGAAGCCCAGCCAAGCTCTTTCATTAGAGACAAGGAGACAGAGGGAGAGACAGAGATAGAAAGAGGAGAGGGACGGAGAGGGGGAGGTTTGCATAATATCCACTGAAGATAAGACGAGAGGGTAGTGCACCATCCAGGCTTTTGCATCCCAGGCTCTGGGAGCCTTTCATTTCCCTGAGCTCCACTGAATCACATCTCTAACTTGAATTGACACTTGCTTGGCACTCCAGTCTCTAAATGTTGGCCAAATTAAGTCCTGTCTGTGGGGCAGGCTCAATGGCACCCCTGGGTTTTGGTGTGTGGTTTGAGAAGTGTCCTCTGCTGGAATATGTCACTGACGGTCATCCAGGTGAGCTTATTGCAAGCACAGAGTCGGAATCACTGTCCTGAGCCCACAGAGGTCTGGAGGCCCTGGGATGGGGAGGGCAAGAGGTTTGGTTCTGGGAAGGATGGGTCAGTGAGCGGCACTGGAGGACTAGGAGCTGGCAGTGACTGAATGGCAGCACTGCTGATTGTCAGAACTCGCCGGAATTGATAAGCCTTGTGGAGAAGCCAGCAGCTGCCCTCCTCTCTGCAGCAGGGGCGGGCACAGGGTGCTTATCTTTCTCTTGCAGACCAGGAATGGGGAGGAGTGGAGAGCAGGCCACTGGGTAGGAAGCCTGCAGCAGGACTCGGCCTCTATCTTCTGCCTCCTTGTATGGTACAGTCTCCATTCGTGACTCTAGACCAGCAAGACCCAGTTCACCATGAGATATTCTCACCAAAACTCAAGATGGAACCAGTCCAGGGTCTGGGTGAGGCCATTTTTGCAAACACCTTTCTCAAATTTTGACTCTGATGAGGAAGTATGCATCAGCACAGGGTGTGGCATCTAAGGCCGTATCTTAGCTGGGAGGACCTGAAGGGAGCATGGGCAGAGCCCTCAATGTGCACAGATGAACTGAAAATAGATACCATGTGGTCCCAATCTTGGCATGGCTGCGGCTGTGTGAGCACTCTCGCCCTCAGGTGAGTGTTCCTGTGTGTGTGGGCATGTGTGTGTGCAAGTGTGCATATGTGTGTGTATGTGTGGGGTGCAAGTATGCATGTGTGCATGTGCATATGCATGTATGTGCATGTGTGTATGTGCGTGTGCATCTGCGTGTGTTTGAGTGTGCGAGTGTGTGTGTTGGTGAGTGTACATGTGTGCATGTACACGTGTGTGCACGTGCATGAGTGTGCACATGTGTATGGGTGCATACATACCTAGTGCCTATGATAATTAATCTTCATTGTTAATTTGACTGGATCACTGTGGAACACTCTCACTTATGTCCATAAGGGTATTTACAGAAGGCCGACGGTAGGTGGAGGATGCCCCTGAATGTTACAGCATCTTTCCTTTTTTTTTTGTTTTGTTTGTTTGTTTTTTCAGACAGGGTTTCTCTGTATAGCCCTGGCTGTCCTGGAACTCACTTTGTAGACCAGGCTGGCCTTGAACTCAGAAATCTGCCTGCCTCTGCCTCCCAAGTGCTGGGATTAAAGGTGTGTGCCACCACTGCTTGGAAGTTTGTTTGTTTGTTTGTTTGTTTGTTTGTTTAAGATAAGGTCCCAAGTGAATGAAAAGAGAAACCATCTACACAGCAGCAGCTGCAGCAGCAACAGCATCTGTCTCTCTTGTGTTCCTCGCTACAGTGGGACCAACTGCCTCCCAACCATGACAGACTGTACTCCCCTAAACCATGAGACAAGACCAACCTCTCTTGAGTTGCCTTTGTCAGATGTTTTGTTGGAATACCAGAAGAGTAACAGCAGAAGGCTGACTGTGACGGGGCAGCGATCCCCCGAGTGTTGGAAAACCATTTCCCTACATCACTGGTGTCAGCCTGGGTTTAGAGGTGTCTCCACTGATTGTGAGAGGACCTTCATCTTGTCAGCGTATGTTGGGTCCTCAGAGAGGAAGCAAGAATTCTCCCCCAGGCAGCTCACTGAAGTCTGGAATCCCTGGTCAGACAGAGGAATGCAAACACCAGCCACTCTGCTCCTCGTAGTCCCCCGCCCCGTTCCAGCAGAACCATGCATTCCGTAAATTTGCCAAATTGCTACAAATCAACCCATAATCACTTCTGTTTGCATTCCCAATTATGGGGGATGTGAATTTTCCCTAGTAAACAATCCATCAGCTCTGAGTTCTCTGGAGAAACACTGCAGAGTTCCGATATCACCTCCACAGGGACACAGGCCAGGGCAGGAGAGGAGCGGGCTGTGCCCTGCCAGGCTGGGGGCGTGTCTGCCAAGCTGGGGGCGTGTCTGCCAGACTGGGGGCGTGTCTGCCAGGCTGGGGGCGTGTCTGCCAAGCTAG
>NW_022196900.1:112624882-112629053 GCF_008632895.1 Mastomys coucha
AGTCTGCCAGACTGGGGGCGTGTCTGCCAGGCTGGGGGCGTGTCTGCCAGGCTGGGGGCAAGTCTGCCAGACTGGGGGCGTGTCTGCCAGACTGGGGGCGTGTCTGTAGAGCCAGCCTACAGCACTCTCAATGGTGAAAATGGGCGTGGACTGTCTCTGTTCTCTTTGCCATCTAAACACGGAGAGAAGTGACATCCCAAGTGTGCAGATGATAACGAGACCGCGTCCTACTGAATCTCCTTGTCATGGCCACACCTGGCCCCTGCCCTCCTGACTGTGTTTTCTCCCTCTTGGTTAAAGGTGCTGTTCAGGATGTGCAGATGGTTGTATGCAACACTGGCTCCTTGGGGTTAGTAAGAGCTACAGTCTAGGTGAAAAGCTAACAGAAAGATTGCCACAGCTCTGGAGGCCAAAACTCCAAGGTCAGGGAATGGTTGTTTCTGCTGGTGTCAAAAGAGAGTCTACCCCATGTCTCTCTTACTTTCAAGTGTCTGATAGCTTGTGTCTTTTGGCTTGTCAGACCTGAGTGCTTGCCTTGGGTCTGATCTCCCCACAAGGACCCTGGAGGTCTTCCGTGCCCAGATGTACCCCTGTAATCTGATCTCCAAGGCTCCCATCTTGTCCTAATTAGGGTTTCTGCTGCACTGTGATGAAACACCATGACCAAAAGTAAGTTAGGAGGAAAGGGTTTATTTAGCTTACACTTCCACACTGCAGTCCATCCTTGAAGGAAGTCAGGACAGGAGCTCAAACAGGACAGGAACCTGGAGGCAGGAGTTGATGCAGAGGCCATGGAAAGGTGCTGCTTACTGGCTTGCTCCCCATGGCTTGCTCATCCTGCTTTCTTATAGAACTCAGGACCACCGGCCTAGGGGTGGTCCCACCCACAATCACTAATTAAGAAAATGACTTCTTCTTCTTCTCCGGGAAAACACCAAATGGCGGATGACGCCGGTGCAGCGGGAGGGCCGGGAGGACCCAGGGGCCCAGGATTAGGAGGCCACGGCAGCTTCCGCGGAGGATTCGGCAGCGGTCTTAGGGGCTGCGGTCGAGGCCGTGGCCGTGGTCGAGGCCGCGGGGCTCGCGGAGGTAAAGCTGAAGACAAGGAGTGGATCCCCGTTACCAAGCTGGGCCGCCTGGTTAAGGACATGAAGATCAAGTCTCTGGAGGAGATCTACCTGTTCTCCCTGCCCATTAAGGAGTCTGAGATCATTGACTTTTTCCTGGGTGCATCCCTAAAGGACGAGGTTCTGAAAATCATGCCAGTGCAGAAGCAGACTGGGGCTGGCCAGCGGACCAGGTTCAAGGCATTCGTCGCTATTGGGGACTACAATGGTCATGTTGGTCTTGGTGTTAAGTGCTCCAAGGAGGTTGCCACTGCCATCCGAGGGGCCATCATCTTGGCCAAGCTTTCCATCGTCCCTGTGCGGAGAGGCTACTGGGGGAATAAGATTGGCAAACCCCACACTGTTCCATGCAAGATGACAGGCCGCTGTAGCTCTGTGCTGGTGCATCTCATCCCTGCCCCCAGAGGCACTGGCATTGTCTCTGCTCCTGTGCCCAAGAAGCTCCTGATGATGGCCGGTATAGATGACTGCTACACTTCAGCCAGAGGCTGCACTGCCACCCTGGGCAATTTTGGAGTGCAGGAGCACCTTGCTGCCAAACAGACCAAGCCACCAACCCTTTTTACTTACTGTTTTACAGCCAAGGCCACCTTTGATGCCATCTCCAAGACCTACAGCTACCTGACCCCCGACCTCTGGAAAAAGACTGTGTTTACCAAGTCTCCTTACCAGGAATTCACTGACCATCTTGTGAAAACCCACACCAGAGTCTCTGTTCAGAGGACCCAGGCTCCAGCTGTGGCTACCACATAAGGGTTTTTATATGACAAAAATAAATGAAGTCTGTTAAAAAAAAAAAAAAAAGAAAAGAAAATGACTTACAGCCTGACCTTATGGAGACACTTTCTCAGTTGAGACTCCCCCCTTTGAGATGACTTTAGCTTGTGTCAAGTTGACCTAAGAGTGTCCAGCAGACATGACCGTACCATCCTGTGTGGTACCATCACTGTGTGGCCTTCTGCCTGCTGAGAATGATCTGGATGCTAAAGCTTGGGATCCACCAGCCGATAGTTCCAGGTCAGCTTCGGGAAGACCACCGGGCTGGCTGTTTTCCCGAATGCATCCACCAGCCGATAGTTCCAGGTCTGCTTCGGGAAGACCACCGGGCTGGCTGTTTTCCCGAATGCATCCAGCAGCCGATAGTTCCAGGTCAGCTTCGGGAAGACCACCGGGCTGGCTGTTTTCCCGAATGCATCCACCAGCCGATAGTTCCAAGTCTGCTTCGGGAAGACCACCGGGCTGGCTGTTTTACCGAATGCATATCTACATCCCGATTGCTTCGTCTACAGATGGGGACACAGGCCTAGTTAAGATGTCCCAGAGGTGGCTCTGGGCACATGCTCTGTTTAAGTCAATGTGTTTTCTGCATATATTCCCCCTGCTTCTAAGACTTCAGTGTCCCCTTTCCTTTCTCCTTTTATAATGCAAGTGTGAGTGCTTGCATGTATGTGCAGGCATGTTTATGGGTCACGTCTGTATGCGTGGTGGCTAGAGAACAGCCCTGGTGTCCTTATCAGAAATTCTGTATCTCCTTTGACCCTGGCTCTCTCATTAGCCTGGAACTCGTCCATCAGGTTAGACTGGTCACTGAGCCCCAGGAATCCTATGTTTCTGTCTCCTCAGCACTTGCACCACCCTCATATGCCCCCATGTCCAGAATTCTTAACTGAATTCTTGAGATGAATCTCAGGTCCTTGCCATTGCTTTACCCAACCGAACAGCAGTCTCCTCAGCCGATCTCCTCCCTTATTAGAGACAGACCGTCTATAGTCCCCATCAGGTGCCCCCTAAGCCAGGTGTCTCTTCTCCAAGCCCTTGGAAGCCTCTTGGGAGTCAGCACCCTGCTGAATCCCAAGGAACCCCAACCTTAGGTGGTCCTCCCTCTCTCTCTAGCCCTGCAGATAGGCACAAGCTATGTCCCAGGATTGGTGGACTCTTCTACAAGGCAGAGACTGGGAGCGTGGCTGTCACTCCTGGAAGAGCTCCTCCTTCAGCCTTCAACTCTTTAAGTCACACCTCACTCAGCCCCTGCCTTGTGGGATGTGGCCCAACAGATGTGCCCGACAGGTCAGGTGACCCCAACAGGGTTTCCTCAGAGCCATGTTCCTGTCACGCTAACGAGGAAGAGAAATATATATGCAGTGGAAGCCCCGCTAATGGTGTCCGTGGATCAGCCTCTATAAATGGACCTGCTTGTTTCTGCTTATTCTATTTACTCAAAAAAATCCTTCTTAAAAAATTAAGATTTGGAGGGAATTTGTCAAAAGGCCATTACCTGCAGACGTTCTGCCGGCCGCCTTTCTGGGCGCACTTGTGCATAATTAATCAGCAGCGTGGCTCTCACAGTCCCAGCATAAAAGTTAAAACCCGTTTTACTGCACTCTGTATTTTATGCTCGGCATCACTGTCAGGCAGGTTTCGAGGGAGACAGGTATTTGCATGTGGTGCCAAGCTGGAGTTTCCATAGCAACAGGCTTTCTCCTTCCCCTCACTGAACTCCTAGAATGAGCTTCATCTCACTCTTGTGCTCATCTAAAATGTTGTGGGTAAGAGACTTTGTGAGTGGCTACCAGAGCCTTCCAGGAACTGCAGATGCTCCATTCCCAGACCTGTGTGTAGATGTGGCCATGTGAGCTGCTGGTCAGCAACCAGAAACAACAGCAGCATGACATCATCATCACAACCAACATCACCAGCATCTCCACCATCACCATCACCACCACCACCATCACCATCACCACCATCACCATCACCACCATCACCATCACCACCATCACCATCACCGTCACCATCATCACCATCACCACCATCACCATCAGCACCATCACCATCATCATCACCATCACCACCATCACCATCATCATCACCATCACCACCGTCATCATCACCATCACCACCATCACCATCATCATCACCATCACCACCGTCATCATCACCACCATCACCATTACCACCATCACCATCACCACCACCATCACCATCAACCCACCATCACCATCACCACCATCACCATCACCACCATCACTATCACCATCACCACCATC
>NW_022196900.1:112629602-112629930 GCF_008632895.1 Mastomys coucha
CACCATCACCATCATCATCACCATCAACCCACTATCACCATCACTATCACCACCATCACCATCATCATCACCACCATCACTATCATCATCACCATCATCACTATCATCATCACCACCATCACCATCATCATCACCATCAACCCACCATCACCATCATCACTATCATCACCATCACCACCATCACCATCACCATCACCACCATCACCATCACCATCACCACCACCACCACCACCATCACCATCATCATCACCATCAACCCACCATCACCATCACCATCACCACCATCACTATCACCATCACCATCAACCCACCATCACCATCACCACCA
>NW_022196900.1:112629940-112678213 GCF_008632895.1 Mastomys coucha
CCATCACCACCATCACTATCACCATCACCATCAACCCACCATCACCATCACCACCATCACTATCATCATCACCATCATCACTATCATCATCACCACCATCACTATCACAATCACCACCATCACTATCATCATCACCATCATCACTATCATCACCATCCTTACCAACAGCATCAGAACATCAGCAACAGAAATATCACCACCACAGATGTTCTATAGTCACAGATTTGAACTAAGCAAAGAATAAAGCAAAGAAAGGAAGAGACATAAGACAGGAAGGGGGAAGAAATGGGGCCTTGTCTCTTTAGCTTGCTAGACAAAGAGAGAGCCGCCTTCTCTTCATTTTCCTCTTGAGTGGCACAGCCTCCCAGGTTGCTGGAGGGAGCAGCTCAGGAAGAGGTCGGTGCATGAGCTGCTTTCACAGGGTAGACACTGGGGCAGTGTGTCCTGAAAAGGACATGTTGGATATGCCAACGAGGCATGGCCCCCAGGATAGGGTTCCCTGAAAGTCAATCCCTCCACACTCCAGGCCCAGCTTGGCCACAGAGGCCTCTAACAATGAGACGTTCCTGGACAGGAGTGGCAAGCTTTAACCAGACACAGACACAGACAGGTTCTGCTCTAGAACCCCAGGACCTCCGTTCCAGGACACATTAGAATGATGAGCAAAGAGCAAACAGGAGAGAGAACCGGAGAGATTTCTCTCCAATCTTGGGAGGAAATGGCCAGGAATAAATGTGATTTAGAACTGCTGCTGTGCTGAGCCTCAGCAGCCATGCTCCGATCCCAGTGACTGCTATGGAGCGATTCAGTGAGCAGAGGGTAATTCGGACTCAGTCGCAAGTGAAGTGATGCATCTGAGGGGGTGACGAGAAGGTCCCCTCCCCTTCACAAAAATACTTGCAGCCTCCAGAGGCACCCACTAAGCCGCATGCTCGCTGGAGGCTGTCTAGCATGGAGACTGTGCCCCTCTCCAGTTTATTAATCAGACGACAGAGAGCTCAAGAGGTGACCAGCCCCATGCTTCACAGGGCGCCAATGACACCTCAGCATCATCTCCTCTCCGTGCCAAGGAGGTGGTTTGGGATTTGGTCAAGTGCAGAGATCATGAGGAAGCCATGGCAGAGTGATTGAAAATGTGGATGCCAGGGTTCCTGGGCTCAGGTCCTGACTCTGTCAACCGCTGCATGAGGCTGAAGGCACTCGTCCACCTGTGCTTCTCTGTTAGGAAAGCAAAGACAATGTTGGTATTGTGGTAGCCTTCTAGAGATGCAGGCGATTGGCTGAGACAGGCTTTGGGACTATTCTGCACAGGGCTCTGAATCGAGCCAGTTCTCTTACCTGTGACCCCCAAAGGAAATGGTAGAACACACTGGGCATGTGGTGCTGATGCGTGGTGCAACTGCCTGACCTGTTGCTTCCACAACGGAAGAGGTGAGGCATACATAGGATATTCCATCCTCCCCGAACACGGCTCCTGAGTTTTGAGGACAAGGTTACAGAGGATCTTGGGCTTCCACAGGCCTCTTGAGTAGCATACTCATTTTCAATCCTCTGAGAATTATTCTGCCTCACTGACTAGTTATAGACCTGGCCCAGCCCCAGGGGGTACATGCACACAGTGTGTCTGCTCCACACAGCCCAGCAGTGTGGAGCACAGAGCTGGGCTCACAGTGTGTCTGCTCCTCACAGCTCAGCAGTGTGGAGCACAGAGCTGGGCTCACAGTGTGTCTGCTC
This sequence comes from Mastomys coucha, assembly GCF_008632895.1. Taxonomy (NCBI): domain Eukaryota; kingdom Metazoa; phylum Chordata; class Mammalia; order Rodentia; family Muridae; genus Mastomys; species Mastomys coucha. Next base: position 112,631,675 of record NW_022196900.1, read on the forward strand.
CACACAGTCCAGCAGTGTGGAGTACAGAGCTGAGCTCACAGTATGTCTGCTCCTCACAGCCCAGCAGTGTGGAGCACAGAGCTGAGCTCACAGTGTGTCTGCTCCACACAGCCCAGCAGTGTGGAGCACAGAGCTGGGCTCACAGTGTGTCTGATCCTCACAGCTCAGCAGTGTGGAGCACAGAGCTGGGCTCACAGTGTGTCTGCTCCACCCGACTATACTCAGTACCCCCACCTCTGCTCCTCAGAGCATCTATAGGAGCTGGAGCCTCAGAAGCCAGAGCACAGGCTATCTCCTGAGCCAACCCTTGGTCACCTAGAGCACACTGAGAACATGGAAGTGGCTGGCTTCCTCAAAAATTTAAAGAGCTGATAGAAACTTCTCCATAAAAGTCTTTTTTGCTGTCATTTCTCACCATCTTGAAGCCTAAGACATCTTCTATCCACTTCCTGTGATGGTCAGATTTATAGGTAGTTTGGCTAACCAGTGGTACCAACTGATTCACCCATGGAAGTTCACCCACAGTTATTCATTCCGCTAGTCTGGATGCCACAGGGAGGTGTGTGGCACATGTCATTAGAATCACTTGATTCTAACTTGAACATACTATCTTTAATGTGCTAGTTGGGTTTTTTTGTCAGCTTGACACAAGCTAGAGTCATCCTGGAAGAGGGAACCTCAGCTGAGGAACTGCCTCCATCAGATTGGCCTGTGGGCAAGTCCGATGGCACAGAGTAAATTGATGTCTGAGTCCACTGTGGGTGGTGCCACTTCAAGGCAGGTGGTCCTGGGTGCTGTAAGAAAGTAGGCTGAGCAATGGAGAACAAGCCAAGAAGGAAGAAGTTCCATCCGGGGACAGCCCCCTGCCTGTTTCCAGCATGACCCTCCTGACAGCACCTGCCCATTTCCCAGTGGCTACTCCATGTGTTGTAGGAGCAATCCTTTGAAAATTCTCCTAACAGCCAGTGAATCTTTGCCTTTATACCACACATCTGTCTATATTCGTAGATATAAATCTGTCTGTGTAGATGTGTCTACAGCTGCAGAGATGCATCTCTCTAAACTAAGATAGAAATGCAGCTATCTGTCTGGCTGTGCTAGATATGAAGACACACAGCTAGAGATCTGGCTGCAGACCCATAGATGTTACTGAAGACAGGGGAAGATCTATCTATCCACTTATTGTCTCATCCATCTCCGTAGCAGATGATACAGGGGCTGGGAGAGAGAGCATCCATATCCCTGTCTCTGTCTCCGTACCACCTAAGCCTGGACGTAAGAGGACCATGTAGAGGGAGGCCCATAGGCACGGAAGAGTGTCACAGGCACAGAGTGGACTTGGAGCACATAGAGATGCCACTGCTCTCTGGTGGACACCTCCTTCATGACCAAATACCATCAGCAAACTTCCCATATTACAGAAGTTCAGAGGGGCCCCCTCCCCGGGCCCCCGTATCCTCAGGATGAACTTACTTTAGCTAAAGATGAAGTCAGATCACTGATGACATTCTGAGTCTTCTCTGGATCCACATGTGATTGTGACACACCCAGGGAGCACCCTGCTCCAGCTGGATCTGCCTTAGCTTACCCACTGTGGATGATCTAAGACCTGCGACTGGCAGGAGTTAAGGCACTTACTCCGCGACAAGTCCTATCTCAGCACTGGGATCGAGGAGCGGGGGGGACACGGGGGTGACTGATTGCCAGCAGTCTGTGAACCCCACAGGCATGAGCTCCTTCTGTATCTTATTGCATCTGATATAAGGCTCCTTAAGACCCTTGTCTCTCTGACAACACATTTGGCTAGGAAGGGATTAGAATGCAGGATAGCCATTATTGGTCCCTTGGTGTGTTATGCTGCCACTAAGTGACAGAGAGAGAGCATCAGAGTGCTGGCAGTCTCCATCCCTCAGGCAGCGATGGACTGACTGTGAGGCAGGTATCTGCTTGATCCATCACAGCATGCAGCTGACAACAGAGACCGAGTGCCACTCCTCAGAGACTTGGTGGCTCACTAGGGAGTGTCACTCTGGCAGAGGATGGAGGCTGTGGCACCCTGTTCTGTTCGGCTGGCTCCCCAGGAAGGACTTTGTCTCATGATGTCTAGTGATCCTGGTTTAATGAGCTCTGAGCTCATACTGCATTATGTAACTCAGCCAACTGGTTCACCAGGAAATGAGTGTAAGGCCCTGCTGCCGAGGCCTGGGAAAACCCTGTCGATCTTCAAAATGTTGGAGTGGCATTTTTGCTATTTCATTTTCAATGGACAGGAAATGAAGTTCGGAAAACAGGACATCTGTCCAGGGATGAGAACATGGAGGGGTGATTGTAACTGCCTTCTCTGCCTCGGAGTGCAGCTGAGAGCAGTTTGTGGCCTACTGTTATCAGGAAGCCTTGAACGTAACAGGCATGGAGGGAGGAAATGTGGAACCCTATAGCCTACAGAGGACTTTTACTGGAAATATAGAACTTGACCCTCACAGCCATCATTTTGGTGAGCACGGAGACTATGGAGATAGCTTGCTCACTAGGTCAGAGTCCCACTAAGATCCACGTGAGATGACTGACTTTGAGGGGCTCCCTGCTTTGACTGGGGAAGCTGAGGCTTGGTGTAAGATATGCTGGGACCAGTCATGGAAGCAGGAAGAGAGGAACACAGACCCACTCTGGGAGACTCTGCAGCCCTGGGACTGAAGGCCACTGGGGAGTCCTGGTGGAAGAAGGGCCTAGTTGTCAGGCCTGAGGCTCACATTCCGAAGCTTCTGTGAGAAAGGCTCTGGGTGCTAAGCTCTGGGGTGTCTTGTCAGAGCCATGCTCGGGAACTTGGAAATGGGTTCATTTGGCTTGTTTTGGAGCAGACATCCCGTCCTTGCATTCGAAGCCCTCGGTGGGGACAGACTTTCAAGTTAATTCATAATAAAGTCCAGGACCGGGGACAGATTTCCATGCACCTCTCATACATGGTCAGAGCATAAGAGGAGATCTGTGTGTGGCCCAGCACCTGGAAAGACAGAAGCTACTATTTGAATGATGAATGAATGAATGAGTGAGTGAATGAATGATAGGTGAATGAATGAAGATGAATGAATAAATAGGTCAGGATTATTCCTAACTGGAGTTTTGAGGTGTATGACATTCTGCACACTCAGAGCTTACCCACATTGTGGTGTTTCTGTTGTTTATTGGGCCACACACTTCACCTCTGATGTCCCCATAAGACAACACACATCCCAATCTGTATTTGCACAGTTTGGCGAAATGGGGTCAAGCTTCTCTTTCACTGATCGGGATAATGAGTGCCAGAGAAGCTATATAACCTCCCTCCTTGGCTGGCTGACGTCAGGGCCAGAGCCACATCCTGACTCCTCCAGTCACCCAGGTCAAAGGTCACGCTGCCACCCAGGTCAGGGCAAAGGTAAGGCAGCCGATGTTGAAGGCTTCAGCCCCTGCCATGGCTGCTGTCCCTGAGGCTAGAGTAGTGTAATGGCGTGTGCTGGGTTCTGAGAGGGGAAACAGGATACAGAAACCAGCCTGGGTAATGTCCCTGGCGTGGGCTGTTTGGAGCATGCTGTGTTTGTAACCAGGTAACACAGAGGTGAGCATGACCTTTAGGTTCCCTCTGGAGGGCTCTGCCCTGACAGAGGACTGAGGGTCATCTTTTCATGTGAGTATACTCAACTGATGCCAGCCAGTGTCAGGAGTACCCGAGAAGTAGGAGAAAGGCAGCCCGACACTAGACCCCGTCCCTCTCACAGCATAATATACGGGCTCTGTGAGGATGCACACTCCGAGCCTGGCTCCATTCTCTTCCATCTGTGTCTGGGTGAACTGCTCGACTCAGGAATCCAGCTTCAGTGGCAGCTGTGGATTCATCTCTGGCCCATCTGACTCAGGGTAGGCAGGGTCTCACAGCCAATGTCTTCTGGGCTCATGCAGTGTCATCTGCTCCTCTCTGTTCCATCTAATCTCTTTATGCTTTGGAGGCCATGTGGCTTGTGGGATGGAAGGTACCACCCTTCCTATAGATGAGGTTTGGGGGATTTAGCACAGTGACCTCAGGCCCCAGAGCCACGATGCAGACTGGTCAAACCTCTCACTTGATCTCCCACACAGAGCAGACACTCCAGGGACCAAGGAATGACTTAGAGCTAGAATTCTAGAAAAGATGCTTCTTATTCTTGTTCCTGTTGCAGTGAAAGGCTGTGGAGGCCTGAGCTGGCTCATGCCCCTGCCTGTGTGCTGGGGAGCTTCGGAGCTCTGCTGGAGCTGACAGAGGAAGGCAGAGCTAAGCCCAGAATGTGTGAGCACTCCTTTAGCTTCTCTCGGTTACAGTTCTGCCTTCAGCTGAATTCACCCCAACGTTTGCCACCGCGTGAGCCAATAAATTCCTATTTTTGCTTCAGACAGTTTGTGTCAGGTTTTGCGGCTTACAAGAGAAAAATTTGTAATGGACCCAGTCTTCTCTCACTTTCTGCAACTTGCATCAGGCAGGGAATCTACAGACTAAAGTGCCATTTTCAGAAAACCGAGAGAGACACCATAAAGATACGCAGTGAACAAGCAGCGGGTGCCTCACACCGTAGTTGTCACACAGCCAAAGCCAAGCAACTCAGCGCCTGGCCACGTGTGGGGCATGTGCTATGCCTCTGCAGTCTGCATTGGGCCACGCCAGCTCATGCGGCAGAAAACAGGTTGTCTCTCCATATCCTGCTCCCTCACTGAAGTCTGCGGCTTCATGTACCTCTCACATGTTTCTGTCAGAGCTAAGGCAGAAAAATTAGTTTGATATATTTTAGAAACTCACTAACTTTAGCAGGAATTAAAAATGAGGAATGAGGCAGGCTGCCTGGGAAGATGGCAGCCGTGTCCACCTCTGCCCATCAGTACTTTTTATTGTTTATTTTGTCTGTTGGGGACAAGGATGAGGGGGCACGCTGTAGGAGTCAGTTCTCTCCTTCCACCGACTGGATCCTGGGCTCCGGCTTAAGGGCTCAGACGTGGTAGCAAGAACCTTTACTCACTGGACCATCTCACTGGACCTTTTATATTTGGTGTGTGTGTGTGTGAGAGAGAGAGTGTGTGCATGCACATGTATGTGCACACTGTAGCATGTGTCTGTGCATGTGTGTATATATGAGTGTACATGCATGTACATCTCTGTTTGTGCATGTGTGTGTGAGAGTACATGTGTGTATGTCTCTGTGTGTTTGTATGCATGCATGTGTGTGAGTGTATGCATGTGTATGCTCCTGCACATGCACATACATCTGCACACTCTCGAGTGTGTATCTATGCCTGTGTCTGTGTATGTGTGTATGTACATTGAGTGTCTGTGTGTGCTTGTGAGTGTCTGTGTGTGCATGTGAGTATCTTTGTGTGCATGCGTGTGTGTGAGTGTCTGTGTGTGCATGTGTGTACTCAAGCTCATGCACATGCATGTGCATACTCTTGAGTGTGTATCTATGCCTGTATGTCTGTGCATGTATATGTGTATGAGAGTGCATATGATTCTGTGTGTGTGTGTGTGTGTGTGTGTGTGTGTGTGTGTACATGCTTGTGGGAGTCAGCTCTCTCTTTCTCTCTCTTGTGGTCCTCCAGGGTCTCTGGGAATCAAACAACACAGGTCATCAGGCTTAGCATCAAGTGCCTTTACTAGCTGAACCACCTTGCCAGCTCACTAAAAAAATGTTGTGCACACTTATGGTGTGTATCTACATAAATCAGTTGTTCATGTGCTATAGAGTACATGGAGGTCAGAGAACCACTCTCAGGGTCACTACTCCTTTCCCACCAATGAATTCAAGGATTGAATCAAGCACAGGTCATCAGGTTTGTGCAGTAAGGACCATCGCCTGCTAAGCCATCCACTGGTCACCTGGGCTCTGGTTTTTACAAACAATGGGCAACATACTTGAAGACTGACATTTTCTCTCACAATTTATTTTATCTTATTTTTATTCTCATGTTGGGTTGGTATGTGATGAGGCCAGGAGAACATATCAGGTCCCCTGGAGCAGAAACCAGAGGTGGCTGTGAGCCGCCCAACATGGGTGTTGAGACCTGAACCCTGGTCCTCTGGAGGAACAGCGAGTGTTCTTAACTCCAGAGCCATGCCTCCTGCCCTCAAGCCAGCCTCTCTAAGTGTGAGGCTTGTGCCTGGTAAGGGTGTGAGGGAGACGGCTGCAGGGATCCAGACCCTCAGGACGTGCTGGGTCTTAGGTCAGTCCTGCTTACTTACGGGCCTGACAACACTGTGCCATCTGAATGGTTCTGTCCCCAGCTGATTAATGTGTTTTAGAATTTTCCCCTACCATCAACACGGATGAGTTGATTAGTGAATTAAAAATTTCCCTCTCCTTTCGGCAACCACTAAATCACATTTGCTTTAACTCATTGATTTAAATTAGGGATGGTTGCCCTCCGACAAGTCTTCATCTCACTGGGGGTGGGGGAAATCATTTGAAAAGTTATTTATCTTAATATCAATTAAGACTGGCTAATTAGACCTAACTCTAGCAGTTGGGCACATGGAACTTGAGTCCCTGATAGTGTTTGGGATTCGGGAAGAGTTCGGGGCTGCTAGAGACGGAAGCATAAGGAGGTAGCACATTTGGGGTGACCCTGTGTCCCAGGCTGATTCAAGAAAGTGTGGTGACCAGTTTCCTTCCTCAGCCTCCGCCTGGAGTTAGTACACTTCCCTTCTGGGCGCTATGTGTAAGGGAAAGATGTTGCTGAAATCTATTAGGCACACTGAGCAGCATTCTGAGGATTTCATAGACAATACCAGCTTTGATGCTTTCAGGGAATCATTCCTCCTGGTGGCAGAGAAAGACTACCCCGGATCTAGCCAGTCCATGGCTCTATGAGGTTAGTGTCTCCTCCATGGAGTGAGGGCCAGAGTTAAGGTCACAGAATGGGAACCCAGTTCTACCGCTAAGAAAATTCAGAGCTAAGACAAGGATGGCTAAGTTTAGTGACATGATGTTTAGCACTTCAAACTGGGGGAGGGCTCTTACCTCAGAGTCCAAGCTGCAGAAAATCATGTGGCCATAGTATCCGATGGCTGGGCCAAGTCAAGTCTGTGTGCCATGAGTCTTTGATTGGGCTTAAGAGAGATGTGTGTGACCAGAGCTGTAGGTATGGTACTGGAGAGGTAGTTTCCAGGGCCTGCTGCTGGTCCCATGGATGTTCGAGGCTTTTGTGAGTGGTTCCTGTAGGCTGGGATGGTGCTAGAGTAGAAACAAGCAAGCCAGTCTTGCCTTCAATTGCTCTCAGTTTCAGGAGTTGAGGGGACCAGAGCTGAATGTTTGTCACAGAGAATCATGAATTCTTCAACACCATAACACAAAAGCCTGTCTCTAGACAAGGACACCCCCAGCAAACGTTGGAAGGAAGGTTTGTGATACCAGGGCAGTCAGACAGGCCCACCCATTCCATTTTCCAGCTCTGCACTGCTCACTCCAGTGAGCGAATGTTCTTGTGTCCCTGGGTGAAGCCATGCACTTACAGGTTACAGCACAATTGCTTGCTTACCTTCGTAAGAATCTGCAGGTCAGGAGCCTAGCTCCAGGTGAGCTGGGTTCCCCTCAGCATCTGTCAAGGCCGCCGCTGCAGCTGCAGCGTCAGAACCCACTGTGGGTATTTGGGTCTCTCCAAGGAAGGGTGGGATTCCTTGCAAAGCAGAGATTGCTCCCTCCTTTTTTATTAGTTCTCTGGGAATATTGTACAATCTATTTTTTTTTTTTGAGACAGGATCTGTGGTGGTTGGAATAGGTGCGACCCCAGTAGACTTATGTGTTTGAATGCTTGGCCCAGAGGGAGGTGTGGCCTTGTTGGAAGCAGTGTGTCACTATGGAGGCAGGCTTTGAGATCTCCTATGCTCAAGCTGTGCCCAGTGTGGAGAGATAATCTCCTCCTGGCTGCTTTTGGATCAAGATGTAGAACTCTCAGCTCCTGCTCCAGCGCCATGTCTGCCTGTGTGCGGCCATGCTCCCTGCCATGATGATAACAGACTGAACCTCTGAACCTGTGAGCCAGGCCCAATAAATGTCTTCTTTTATAAGAGTTGCATTGGTCACAGTGTCTGTTCACAGCAGTGAAACCCTAACCAAGACAGGGTCTCATTGCATAGAAAATGTCAGCCTTCACTCAAAATACTCAATATATTAATTGTATTTGGGCATATTCAACCCCACATACAACTTAATCTGAGGTCTACCAATCCTTCACAAATTACCCAAAATTGTTCGGTAAGTCTATCAAACCCCATTTGTGCTTCCTGTACACATCGTCTTAGGTATGCAGTCATCCCCTGGAGTGTGGTGGATGGAGCTTTGAGAAAGCTGTTCCTTCCCCTTCCAGCAGCTCCTTGGAGCTCACATTCCTCCCCTCTCCATGCTGGGGTCTTGCTTGGCTTGAGTTCACACAGGTCCTCTGTATTTAGTCACTGCCACTGTGAGTTCCTGTGTGCAGCTGCCCCAGTACATCAGGAGAATACGGTTCCCTTCTCATTACCGGCTGCCTCTGCCTCCTACACCCTTTCTGTCTCATTTTCTGCTGTGACAGAGGAAGAGAATGTGTGGAACACACTTCCGTTTTAAAGCCGAGCACAGCAGCCTTATTCTCTGCACATTGACTGTGTGTGGGTCTCTGTACTAACTGCTAAGGGTTGAGAGATTTGATAACCTATGGGTATAGTGATGAGTCATTACAAGTCTACAGGATAATAGCAGTAGGATCTCCCCTAGAGCCTGTGCCCTGACTAGTGATAGGTTGACTTGATGATGGTGCCCAGTATGAGTGATGGAAGAAAGGTGGCCACCTGTGGGTCCACCTCATGTGATTCGGTCTCTGCAACTTTGTACCCTGTCTGCCTTGGACCCTCTTTAAGAGGGATACCTGATTAGGTTAGACCTTCCACCTTCAATGAGAGGACATACAATCCAGGTGCTGTGACACTCTGGGGCCATGTTCAAATGCCGCCTTCTGTAAGTTTCACCACATGACAAGGAAATAAAATTGACCTACTTACCATTGGCTGGTGTATAGCAACCCTCTGATAGCTCCTCTGGTGGTCCTGTGATGAGGTGGGCAGGCCAGGGTACTTGAGGGAGGCTGGATCAGCACACAAGTGCTCTGTGGGTCACTTCCCTCCCTGGGGATATCAGTTGTCACTTTTGTTAGACCAACCTGCTGTCTCCTGCTCAGGACATCCCAGCAGGGCCATGCTTGGACAGATGGGTCAGATCAGTGTTGCATGGATCCGACCTCCTGGATTTTCTCCTTCTGCCTGGACACAGGTAGCTCCCATCTCAGGGAGTTCTGACACCTTCCCCCTGTGCCTTCCACCTCCTCCGAAGGAGACACAACTTACCCTCTGGTATGCTGCTGAGGTCCATGGACAGATCCTGGAGTTGAGCCAGATTAAGGAGACAGCACCACTTGGCACAATGCTCTAGCTGAGGCCTGCCTCACCCATGGAAGGCCCAAGAAGGCTAGCAAAGTTCCAGGCCTGGCTTCCAGTCCCTCTTCCAAAGCAGCAGGCAGGCCCACTTCCAGTATGAGGGAGGGGGGAGCAGCTGGGGATTAGAGACATCTTTTCTCTCCCTTCATTAAAAATGACACCTCTCGTTTATTTTGAAGGGAATAGCAGCTGTCTTGAGGGCTCCTAGCCTGACACCTCGAAATTTTTCTCTGTTAAGAATTTGAAAAATATGCAAATATTCTTCGTAGAATCAGAAACACTTCTCTTTCAAAAGGGTTGATTCTGATGAAGATGGATCTTGTTCCAAGGTCCCAGTTTTCTCCAGCCCTGGGCCTATATCATCTTTCCCATGAAATGAGTCTCTGCCATATTTTAAGCCTCTGCAGAGGGAGATGGCAGGTGGCAAAGGCTTATTGCTACAAATTGCTCCCATGCCAGCTCTTTCACAACATTACCTCTTTAGGGGTCCAGAGCTGGGTGCACTTCCTGTGTTTGAGTTGGCGGGTTCAGGCCTGAGGACTAAAACACTAGATGGCTCCTGAACCCTGAGAGGAGAGGAACTGACCACCAGAAACCACAGTGCTGAGTGAGAAGCCTGGGACCAGAAGCCTCACACTTCAGAGGACCTACATGCCACTGCTGGTCTGGGCCCGAGGCAGTCTTTCCTGGGACTTCAGATCCAGCTATCTCCATCTTTGGAACCTTTCCAGGTTCATGCCTATGAGTGTCTTTGCACCAATTTTTGCCCCTTGATAAAGATATCAGTCCCAGTGGATTAGATCAGAGGGAGCCATGTGGCTATACCCTAGCTCCATCCATATGGTCACACCCCCTAGCTCCATCCATGTGGCCACACCCCCTAGCTCCATCCATGTGGCCACACCCTAGCTCCATCCATGTGGCCACACCTCCTAGCTCCATCCATGTGGCCACACCCCCGAGACTTGAACATATGTGTTGAGGAGACACAATGCAATCCAGGTCATCTTCCAACTGTGAGGACCCCCCTCATGGGTCAGCATTCATCATGGCCAGATCCTAGGACTGAAGAGCTAGAAAGACAAACAGTTCCACCCCACCCAGCTGAGAGCTGTCGAAACACACAGATATGGAAGGAGATGAGAGAAAACATAACCAAACACAGTCACTGTGACCCTCGGGATGGACAGCACACTCTCTGCTCAGGCTACACATAGGGAGAGGGAACTTGTGGGAAATGTCCTTAGAGAGGCCCCTGTTTAGGTTGCTGTGGGTCAAGAAGGGATGGCACCTTCTCTGATGCCAGCTACTTTTGTGTGTCAGGATTCACACTCAAAACTTTAGGTCTATGGGAGTGGAGAGATGAGCCAGTCATTTAGAGCACATTTGAATCCCAGCATCCACACTGAAAGGCACAGGATTGCTGATAGGACAATAGGACCCTTCCGACCTCTGTGGGCACCTGCATTAGCAAGCACATACCTATACATTACATATACACATGCATGTAGTTAAAATAAACACAAAGCTTATGGTTCTAACCTCATGTAATCTCCAAGATACCCTATAGACTAGTACTTTAATCCCCAAAGTATTGATGAAGAAACTGAAAGTCAACAGTGACCTCACACATCCTCAAGGTCAAGCAGCTGACAGCTGGATGGCAGCACAAGTCTGCAAGACTCACCTTCTTAAGACCAAGACTTCCACGTGCCAAGAGCAAGGCTTGCTGGCAAATTAAGAGTCTTGGTGCCAAGACCATGGCTTGCTGGCAAATTAAGAGTCCTTGGGGAAGATCCTCAGCTGAGCGCTGTGTGGAACCAAGCTGCTCTCAGAAGTTGCTCTGCAGAGTGTTTCCAAGTAAATAAAATGATTGGGAAATTAGGAGAGGGAACGGGAGGTTCAGGGATGCCACACGCAAGCAGGGGACTCGCGAGACAAATCAATGCTGACATTGTATGCCGCTCCTCTCCTCCCAACAGGATTCAACAAGCGAAAGTGATGATTAGATCCAGTTGGTGCTATATATTCAGACTCGTGAAGTGTTTGTGAGCGGCTGGTGGAATTTTTACTGGCAGATTATTTAAATTGGCTAGGATTGGAACATTGTCACAAAGATTGAAAGCTGGATCATCGCCTGTAAACAGAATATGCAGTAAATGACAGGGGCAGGGTGTTTGATGGCGCCCTGGGATTTTCAGGGTTTCTGGAAGCTCCTTGCTTTAATTAACTCCTCTACTAATAATCAAAGGAAGTAGGCGTAGCTGAGAGAGGGCTGTTGTGGAAGAGCTTGAAAACATAGACAGGGTCCAAGGGCCAAGAAAACATCACAACTACAACACCCACCTCCTCATCAGCAACACCAACAACCACAGCATCAACAACTGACACTGTGACAGGCACCGTCATGACATCATCAGACACCACAATCGACAGAAACCACGATAACAACCACAACGCCAACAACCACAAGAATATCATCAGAGACCACAAGCATGACATCTTCTTCCTGAGATACACCGACAACCACAATAACAAGCACAACAAAAACTACCACCACGACAACATCGTATAATACAACCATGATGTGTACAAGGACCACGTTAACAACCACGACAGCATCGTTAACCACCATCACCATGCCAGCTACCACCGCGACACCATCACACACTACAACCACAACTTCTACCTCCTCAGCCATGAACTCATCACCAACAACTGCAATAACAACCATGATAGCAGCCACTACCACCATCATGACATCACCACAATGCCACTACCACCATCATGGCATCACCACAACCATACCCATCTCCACAGCCACATCATCAACACCACAGCGGCCATCATAACATCGCAACTGTAATAGTAACAGACACAACGTCTTCATCCACCAGCGCTACCACATTGACCACCACCATGACGTCATCAATTGTAACTACACCTTCTACCTCCTCTCTATGACATCATCAACATGATAGCAAAGACGCCATGATGCACCGTCATCGTCACCATCAAAACTATAGTGGTTAGAAAATCACACTGTCACGTGCCACAATGGTAACTGCCACCACAGTAAGGTCAACCACCACCTCGATGATACCAACCATCATCCAAACCCATCGTGGCAACTATAACCATCACAGTATTGTTAGTATCACCATTGTAACAATAACTACCACTCCTCAACTATCACCACCTCAAGCATGGGGGTACCATCTCCAGAGCCACAATGACTGTTACCACTACAACCTCCACAGGAACATCAACTACAGTTAGATCACCAACAGCTGCCAGCTCATAGCAGCACCGACAATGCTGCAAACACCATTAACATTACAAGATCCTGGCTTGAAACTTTGGACGGTTGTGCCTAAGCACAGTGATTGGTGAGATGGATTGGTTCTACCCCTGCCTGGACCTGACTCTTGGAAGGACTCCAGGCTTTGACTGCTAAGCAGTGGAGAAGGGCTTGTCCACCCTGATCTCACTGACTTTTGGGGTCACTTCCATGCCTGAAATGCAAGCCTCAGAAAAGCGGGGCTTGTTCACTCTCCTCTCTGCGGCGCTGGCATCAGGGCATCAGGCAGCGCTCAGGTGGCATCAATGAAAGGGTTAGGAGTCTACAGATGTGAGGCCAGACACCAGCCTCCTGTCTCTGGAGCATCCTCTAAGTTGATGGGCAATCGGTGTGGCCTCTGTGAAGCTGGTCTCTGCCTTTTCCCAAACCCCACAGGACATAGACCCATCGGACAACCAACCTCCTAGAATCCACAAAAGCTTCCTCCACTCTGTGGTATAATCGCTGACACTCTGAGCTCCCTGGGGTGTGACTTTCCTCTTTCATGTAAATTCTTCTACACTTTTCTCCTCCCCTTTAGAAGGACAGCTTCTTTAAGACCATTAAAAGTAGACTTTTGTGGGAAGGTCACAACGTACATCTGCCCTTTGCCCTCTGTCCTGGCTGTCCTGCCTGGCTAGGGTATGGATGGAGTCTTCACTGGAGGGTTGGGGTCCCAAGCTTACCTCCAACCCAAGCGCACTATCTGAATCCAGCATATCTGATGCCTGCGCCTCTGTCCACTCTGTGAGCAAGGCAGAAAGTGACTCCCGGATCTGAGCTACCTTCCTCCCCTGACACCCGCTGATGGTGATGACATCAGCAGGAAGTTCCCAGCATGTCTACCTCCTTATAATCAGTAGATCTCAACACTGTGGCTGAGGCTCACTGCTGTTTCTCAGAAAGATGAGCTGAAGCAGCCCAGCCCAGGTGTAAGCCAAGGCTCTCACAGCCTGCCACAATCCCCACACCATGAGTGCTTCAGCTTGTGACCCATGTCACTATCTATAAAAGGAGACTCTGAAGGACTGGAACCAAGGAGCTCAGGTGCGGTGCTGCAAGGCACCTTGCCCAGCTCCCACATTGGTCACCCTTGGCCAGCAGGGCAGCTGTCCTGCCAATGTCCCAGAATGCACCAGCCCTTGGTTCTCCTGCAGGCAAAAGGTCAGCTGGTTCTGGGGAAGGAGGGGAGAACCTTGTGAGTGGAAAGCTGTGAGCCTCATTATACTCTCTGCTGGGGGCTCACATGGACATCATGTAATCTCAACACATGCAGAGACAATAATGGATTCTGTCATGTCAGGTATATCACCTCTTCCAGCTGAGTCCTCTCCTGATGGTCATGGCACTAGAAGGCAGAGGGGGTGACCTTTCCACGTTTCAGATTGACCACTCTACTCTAGGATCATGACATCATACCTCTCCCAGCAGCCCATGACATCATACCCCTCACACCAGACCATGACATCATACCCCTCCAACCAGACCATGACATCATACCCCTCCAACCAGACCATGACATCATACCCCTCCAACCAGGCCATGATATCACACCCCTCACACCAGACCATGACATCCCACCCCTCACACCAGCTCTTGACATCACACCCCTCACACCAGCCCTTGACATCATACCCCTCACACCAGCCCTTGACATCATACCCTTCCCACCAGACCATGACATCACAACCCTCACACCAGACCATGACATCCCACCCCTCACACCAGCCCTTGACATCCCACCCCTCACACCAGCCCTTGACATCCCACCCCTCACACCAGACCATAATATCATACCCCTCCCACCAGCCCTTGACATCATACTCTTCTCACCAGACCATGACATCATACTCCTCACACCAACCCTTGACATCACACCCCTCACACTAGACCATGACATCACACTCCTCACACCAGCCCTTGACATCACACCCCTCACACCAGCCCTTGACATCATATCTCTCCAAGTAACCTAGCTTCATAGAAAAAGGTTTACTTTTTAAAAACCATTAGTTTGTGCACACGGTAGTTTTGCCATCATGTATATTTATACAATGCTAGGAGGACAAGTCAGATCTCCTAAGACTGGAGGTACAGACGGTGCTGGCAATCAACATGAGTCCATGGGAGAGCAGCCAGTGCTCTTAATCGCTGAACCACCTCTCCAGCCCCATGGAGAAGAAAACAAAATTAAAAATCCCAAAGTACCAGAGAAAGAATACTTAGGTCTGACCAGTATCCTAAAGGAAGATAAAAGAAAAAGGGGAATGTAAGCCTGTCACCGCTTGGCTGTGACCCACCTAGCTGCAGTCCCCAACAGTGTATTTGAAAGTCGCTGTGATCCATTACTTCCCTTACTCTGCTCCTGAGAAAATTTTATGACACTCCAGCTGTGTCTGTTCTTGTTACCCATGGGTGGGGTCTGGGCCAGGGGATTCCAAGTTCCTCGCCTTCTGTTAAAGAACTGGAATAAGGGCTCACCCGGATTGCAAAGTGGGGAGGGAAACTTACTGGAGAGTGCTCGGTGCCAAGAGGCAGAAGCCGCGCTGGAGGGCGGGCGCTCCACAGCCCGTTACTATTTGGATCTTCTTTTCAGAGTCCAGGAGGAGAGGGACTTGGGTTGCTCACAAGGCTGTCTCTTTTGTTTGACAAACTAGGGTTGTGTAAGCATTTGCTCACTGCACATGTATGTCTCCTGCTAACTGTCAGGCTGACATATAGAGAACCGCATGGAGAGAGAGCATCCCTGGGTGTGCCTAGGAGGGATTTTTTTTTAATGGAGTTGGTTGAGGTTGGAAAACCCATCTGGAATGTGGACGGCACCATTCCCTGGGCTGAGCAAAGCCTGGTGATGGAGCTCAGTGCAGATCATACCTGCACCGTTCTCTCTCTGCGCTTGAGTTCTCCTCGCCTTGGCTTCTTTGCAGTAAAGGGCTGTAGCCTGGAACTAGGAGCTGAGTTAAATCCATATCCCCTTAGTTGCTTCTGTTGCTGTACTACATCAGAGCAAATGGACAGAAACTAAGACACCTTCCTTCCCTTGGGCCGTCTCATTTCACCTTGCGCACATAGAACCATGTATATACATAGGATTCTCAATCAAGGACTCTCCCCAAACTCCACTTAGAGGACACAGTCTGACACATTGAACTTGCATCCTACCCGCTCTAAGACACAGAGGGCCATCTCCCTTGGTCCAGGAAATGTCTTGGGATATGTTTAAATGGAAAAGTATATTTGAATGGCTTCTCCACTGACATAAAAATAAATCGAAATGAGTCGAATTTCCTGTGAAAAGGCAGGTTTATGGGGCAGCTCTCTGCAGGTTCACTGATCTCTTGTCAGTGGAGTGGCAAGGCTGGGCTCAGGGAGACGCTTCTTAAAGGGAAGGTGAGGGAACTGTGAGGTGAAGATGAAGTCCTGGTGATCCTTATTTGGTGAGTTTGGGACCCTGTTGGTGGGTCTTAAGTCTGGTGGTTGCTTTGGAATCTGGAACTGGGAGCTGACTTTGGCCAGTGTTTTCCACAGGCGATTTGAAAGCATGGATTCCTGGTCAGAAGTGAAGGTGGGGGAACCTCTTGGCTAAGAGCATCTTGACTTTGTCCCCAGATCGTCAGCCTAACAGTATTATCAAGAGGTTACCAAGAACTGCAGAATTTCACTCTTAGAGCAGGCTGATGCAGCTGGGGGTCCCATGTTGCCAGAAGATTTGGGGATACATTGTTTGGAGATAAAAGTATTGGTTATTGAAGTCATTCTTAGAAGAGGAACATGTATATATTCCAAGCCAAGTGGAGTTCCAGCCTGCTAAGCCATTCCCTATGCTTGTCTACCTCTTTTCCGGACCATATTTGGCTTCAGGAAAATCTCATGTTTCCTTTGAGGTGAGAGCTATGTTTTTATATTGACAAACAATTTTGTGGTCTTTTCTTCCCCAGGTGGTACTGTGAAAGGCTTTGGGGCTCCCTTCTGGTTCTGAGGTTCTTCCCATTTCATGCTGAGACTGGAGAGTGCCCCAAATTTACTATTTGCATTAATAAATTAAAGAAATAAACTAAAGAAGGGCATCTCCATCCCTTTCAGGATCTTCATGCTTGCCCCCAGTCAGCAGGGTCAAAGCCCCCTGTGTTGCCTTTCACTAGGGAGTTAGTTTTGGCTTCAGGAGGGCTTGTGGGAAGCAGATGACTATGGCTTCCTGGCAAGTGAGCACAGATCTTGCCTCTGTGTCACCTTTTCTGATGATCGAGTGACTTTTGTCAAGTTCAGCAAGCCTCAAATTCTCCAAGTCCTGGCTTAACTGCTTTCCCTGGGGCTGGAATTTCCCCAATAAGGCCTGAAGTTCCTATTATCATGCAAATATGTTAATAGAATAACATTTCTCTCCATCAAGAACCATTATTAGGAGTTCCTGTACAAGCTCTGAATTAGAAATGAGAAAGCTGGCTTCCCTCGGGATGCCTGACTTCTGAACAGGCAGCATCTTCTGCTGCCTCCTCTGCCCTGGCTGCAGCTCCCTGCTGACCGGGCCACTTCTTTCTCAAAGGTTGGTTTCCAAGTTCATGAAGACTCGAGGGTTAGTCTGGCCCCAGTTCACGTTGTGTTATAAAACACTGTCATTAAATGCAACTTAGCTGGCTTGAGCATTTCCAAAGACTAGAACCACAGGGGTGTTCATCTGTGTTTGCAGCCATCTTCTGCTGGGATTAGCCTGTGCCCGTCACGCTCAGACCTTCGGAGCCACTGGCCAGAACTCTGTGTGTAACTGAACCCTGTGTCTTCACTCACTCACTTTTCCACTTTGGGAAGTTATTCTGGATGAAGTGTGCAGGTCTCTGTGGGCTCAGCTCTCATTTCTCAAAGGCAAATCTCAGCGGTGGATATTGGAGTGGACGGCAGATGGCCAAAGCCTATGTGTGACATGTGTGGCATGCTAAGAAGCTGCTCCGTGCAATTCCCAACGTAGCAGACAGGATGTGAGTTCCGGTTCTTTTACGTGTTGTCAATGCAAAACTGCACCTCTCACTTTAAAGGGGATACAAGATGGTTTATTCTGGAGCTGGTATGAGCAACACATATTTAGTTTTCTCCAAAGTGCTGTGTCCCACCGTGGAAGTGTTTATATGAGATTTTTATTAGAGAACAAAAAAGTCATAAATCAAAATGTTTAGCAAATACATTGGTGGGGGCACAGGTAGGCAGGTTACAGTAAAGAGGGGGAGATGTCGCTGTAGGTTCTAAATAAGATTTGGTGCTATTCTTAGCTACTAAGGAGAGCTTTAAACAGGGGTGGAAGCAGCCCGAGAGAGACATATTAGCAAAGCTGGGAGGAAACAGCTATGTAAACTCTTTGACATTGGGCAAAGAACTACAGGATTTAAAGTTGGCCCTGCTGTGTTTCTGTCTCGCTTTGGTCCAGCATTTCCTCACTGTGCCCCCTCTCCTCCCCTTTGGGACAACACTGTATTTGCTGTGCCGTCACATGTTAAAAGTATGTAGTTTGCATTTTGATTTTACAGGAGGTTACAACTAAGCGATCACCTTGACGCTTTGAAGAGAAGTTGCACTTTGAACTTTTACACTGTGTTGAAACTGTGAAAGGCCATGGGGACTTGTGAACTTGAAATGCAGTTTGCGTTATGATAGGACTGCAAGCCTGTGAAAGCCAGAGAGCAGAACATGCTGGTTTGAATGAGAACGGTCCACAGAAGCGCGTACATTCGGGTACCTGGTCACGGGTTGCATCTTGGAAGGATTGGGAGGTGTGGTCTTGCTGAAGGAGGTGTGGTCTTGCTGAAGGAGGTGTGTCACTTGGGCTTCGAGGTTTCAGTAGCCCACCCCTCACCAGTTAGCTCTCCTGCTCACTGTCTGGTGCTCATGGATCAGATGTGAGCTCTCGGCTACTCCTCTAGCACTCTGCCTGCCTACTTGCCTGCCGCCATGCTCCCAGACATGGCCGTAGACTAACCCTCCATAACGACCCTGAGAAGGTGTTTCCTGGGGATTTCACCTCAGGAATAAGCACCTCTTGTTAACCCCAGCTAATTCCTCAGCTGCACCTGAGCAGCACCAATCGTCCCAGGAAAGCGAAGCGCATCACAGCAGTGGCACTTGTTTCTTGCTAATCACAGCTAATTCTTTGTCCACAGCTGACCAGAAACCACAGATCCCTAATTCAATGTATCACTCAAACAGCCCTGGTAGAATCTTTGAGAAAACCAGAATTTCTCTCCGAAACATCACAGTCCATTCCCCCATCCTCTGCCCTGACCTCAGCATGTGTAATCTTCCAACTTCCCACAGAGCAGTTGTTTAAGCTCTGAGCACTCAAGGGTTTCTCCACCCCAAGTTCCAAATCCACGAACCTCCCTAAGAGCAGTGTGTTCAGGTTCACAAGAACACAACTGGTCCTACCAACCCTCCCTAAGCGCAGTGTGTTCATCCACCAGAACACAACTGGTCCTACCAACCCTCCCTAAGCGCAGTGTGTTCATCCATCAGAACACAACTGGTCCTACCAACCCTCCCTAAGCGCAGTGTGTTCATCCATCAGAACACAACTGGTCCTACCGACCCTCCCTAAGCGCAGTGTGTTCATCCATCAGAACACAGCTGGTCCTACCGACCCTCCCTAAGAGCAGTGTGTTCAGGTACACCAGAACACAACTGGTCCCAAATTCTGTGTTAGGTTGTTTCTCTGTTGTGATACCCAAATAAACCTGGGGGAAAGAGTGTGTTTGGCTTACAGAGTACAGCCCATCATCACTGGAAGCGAGGGCAGAACTCAAGGCAGGGACCTGGAGTCAGGAGCTGGAACAGAAGCTGCAGAGGGGTGCTGCTTGCTGGCTTGCTACCTGTCTTCTTCCATGTTCCATGGCTGTGAAAGGACACCCTGACCTTGGCAACTCTTATAAAGGGAAACATTTAGTCTGGGCATGCTGACAGTTTCAGAGGTTTAGTCCATGGTAGAAAGCCTGGCATCACATGGGGCAGACATGGTAGCTGAGAGTTCTACATCCAGGTGTGAAGGCAGAAGGAAGAAGAGGAGGCAGGAGTGGGCTTTGGAGACCTCAAAGACACATTTATTATTATTATTATTATTATTGATTATTACTGATTATTTTATTTATTTACATTTCAAATGCTATCCCTGTCCCCAGTTTCCCCTCTGCAAACCTCCTATTCCATCCCCAACCCCTTTGCTTCTATGAAGGTGCTCCCCTATCCACCCATCCACTCCTGCCTCACCACCCTAGCATTTCCCTATGCTGGCACATCGAGCCTCCACAGGACCAATGGCCTCCCCTCCAGTAGATGCCAGATAAGGCCATCCTCTGCTACATATGTAGCTGGAGTCATGAGTACTCTTTGGTTGGTGGTTTAGTCTCTGGGATCTCTTGGGGGTCCCCCAGTTGAGGGATGGGATCACCCACCCATCTCAAAAATTTTAACCCAGAATTGCTCCTGTCTAAAGGAAACGCAGGGGCAAAGAGTGGAGCAGACACTGAAGGAAAGGCCATCCAGAGACTGCCCCACCCAGGGATCTAATCCCATATGCAGACACCAAACCCAGACACTATTGCTGATGCCAAAAAAGCCCTTGCTGACAGGAGCCTGACACAGCTGTCTCCTAAGAGGGTTTGCCAGAGCCTGACCAATACAGATGTAGATGCTTGCAGCCATTCATTAGACTGAGCATGAGGACCCGAATGGAGGAGTCAGGGCAAGGACTGAAGGAACTGAAAGGGTTTGCAACCCCACAGGAAGAACAGCAAAGACACATTTTTCCAAGGCCACTGCAGAGGCCACACCTCCTAATCCTTTCAAATAGCACCATACACTGGACTAAGCCCTCAAACACACATGCCTCCTAGTCCACGCCCTGGACTAAGCCCTCAAACACCGTGCTTCCTAGCCCACGCCCTGGACTAAGCCCTCAAACACACGTGCCTCCTAGCCCACGCCCTGGACTAAGCCCTCAAACACCATGCCTATGGGGAAAATCCCTATTCAAACCACCACACAGCCCATGACTTGCTCAGCTACTTTTCCTATACAGCCCAGGATCACCGCCCAGCCATGGCGTTCTACTGTGTCATCCCACATCATCTGGAAATCAAAGAAATGTCCCATGGACTTGAACACAGGTCAGGTCAGGGGAGGTGACTCCTTGGTTGACGATCCTTCTCTCTGTGCATCTGGCTTTGTGTCAAGTTGACAAAGGCCAGGCAACGTACCCTGCAAGCCACTGTGATGGTACCAGGAATAAGATGAGTGGATGCTCTTCAGGGCCCAGAGTGAAGTGTACATGAACACATGAGTGCTTTATTGGACAAGAAAATGACACGGAGAGACCTCTATAGCTCCTTGTGACAAGCACAGTAGTGACAAGGCCATACATGCTCTTCACGCTCTTTTCTTGTATGTATGTATGTATGTATGTATGTATGTGTATATATATATATATATATATGCACACACATATAAGTGTATGTACATATATATACTTATATATGTGCATATATGTATATACGTGCATATATAATTTTTAGTATACGCTTTTATATTTTAGTGTGTCCATATATATTAATATATATTTAATATATAAATATTTTTCTATTTTAATGTATGTGTACAGGTGTGTGTGCATATGTGTGTATGTGTGTGTATGCGTGCATGTGCATTTGTGGGTGTGGTATGTATGTGTGAGTATGTGCTGTGTGTATGGTGGTGGTGGTATGTGTGTGTTCTGTGTGTGTGTGTGTGTGTGTGTGTGTGTGTGTGTGTGCCACATCAGTGCAGTACCTGCAGAGGCCAGAAGAAGGCGTCAGATCCCTGGAGCTGAAGTTTCATGTGATTGTGAGTCACCCAGCATGGATGCTGTGTACTGAACTCTGGTCCCCAGGAAGTGCAGCAAGCAGTCTAACTTGTGATTCATCTCTTTGGCTTCTTTACGCGTCTTACATCTTACTTTGGATCAATTTCATCCCACCGTCTTTATCTACAGCTCAGCCCTTCC
This sequence comes from Mastomys coucha, assembly GCF_008632895.1. Classification (NCBI taxonomy): domain Eukaryota; kingdom Metazoa; phylum Chordata; class Mammalia; order Rodentia; family Muridae; genus Mastomys; species Mastomys coucha. The sequence continues at coordinate 112,653,494 of NW_022196900.1, forward strand.
ACTCTAAGTTTGTTGTTTATCTAGGGCTCACTCCCTTTCTTAGCATTTCGGTTAAGTGTGGCTTGTCTTCAATATTACGACACTTCATGTATAATTTAGTGACTCTACAGTAATGATTTGTGTTTGTTCCTCCGGTTCTTTGTGCTCATGTCATATTTTACTTTGATCTTTGCTGAAACTCCACAGAAGAAAGTGGTTTTTTTGTTTGTTTGTTTGTTTTTGGTTTTGTTTTCAAGACAGGGTTTCTCTGTGTAGCCCTGGCTGTCCTGGAGCTCACTGTGTAGACCAGGCTGGCCTCGAACATAGAAATCTGCCTGTCTCTGCCTCCCAAGTGCTAGGATTAAAGGCGTGTGCCACCACTGCCTGGCAAAGAGTGCATTCTTATTTTTCTTTTGTTTCTCCGGTTTTGTTTTGATTGATTCAGTTTTTGAGTGGGGGCGGGGCTTACTCTGTAGGCCTGGACTTGTAAATCCTCTAGCATGTACTTTCTGACTTCTGGGAATTAGATATGTGAATGATTCTTCCTGGTCTTGTAGTTTTATTTAACTGTTAAATTATATAAAATGAAAAATGAATATGAAATCAGTTACATTTATAGACAGCTTTCCAATTTTGAGTGCATTGCAGTCTCCTCTTACAAAAGAAGTGTGGACGTGTTCTTAGGCTTCCTGACCTCTTGCTCAGTCAGGGTTAATTTCCCAAGCCTTTAGCATGTCTGTGTTTTTCATAATGTATCTTTCTGAGTACTAAACTTATGTATAAGAACCTTTTAGTTTTTAATTTAATTTTTTTTTAAATGGGCCCTTACATGGTAACCCAGGCAGCACTTACTGCAATCTTTCTGCCTCAACCTCTTGTGTGCTTAGATTACAGACTTTAACCACCTCACCTGGCTTCTTAAATATAATGTTAAAGCTGTCACCTATATATCTTATCTCTTGAGTGGGTTTTAAAGAGACATGTATAGAAGTCTTAGTTGTGTTCTCCTGTATGAAAATTATTTTCTTCTAATTCTCTTTATGTCTTTTTTCCAACATTTGGTTGCTGGACAGTGATCCATCCTCATGTGGCTTCCTGGGTTTGCCCTGATGGCACTTATTAAGCTTCTTAGTCTCATGCAGCAGAGTTTTATCAAATTGGGGACATATATCGATTGCTTAAATACATGTTTTGGCCTTTATGAGTCTCTGTTTGGCTCCTTAAATTGCGGGCAGGTCACACTACTGAGTGTGCCCGCAGATCACTAAATTGCTATGCTGCTTACAGCCTCCACCCCGCATTGGGCAGTTTGTCTTTGAACCCGCTGACCCATTTGTCTTACACATTCAATCTGCTCATTTTCCGGAAGCTTCACTTGGCTTCGAGATAGTCTGTGAGTTTCACCCAGTGAGTATGGGGGTCTCCTATTTTATTTACTATTTCCATATTTTCCCTTAAACCCATGGCTCACAACCTTCCCAATGCTGAGACGCTTTAGCACAGTTCTTCATGTTGTGGTGACCCCCAATCATAAACTTATTTTTGTTGCCACTTCATAACTGTAATTTTGCTACTGTTTTGAGTTGTAATGTAAATATCTGTGTTTTTTGGTAGTCCTGGGTGACCCCCGTGAAAGGGTCGTTTGAGTTCCCAAAGAGGTCGCGACCCAAAGGTAGAGAACCCTTCTCTCAAGTCTATGCCCATACGCACCGTAACTGTGTTAACGATCTTTTCTTTGTCACTGCCTTGTCTCTGAGCCCTCTGCTCTGTTTATATCATGTACGTGTGTCTGTTGATTGCTCATGTTGCCTGTCTTTTCGTGATTGGTAATTTGGGGCCCTAGACATCTCTCTAAGTATGGCTGAGCTGTTTTCTTATCCTCTGGGTTCCATGAGCTTTGCTTACTTGTGCATCCAGTCGTACATCTGGAGCCTGGTCTTGGTTTCCTTACAACGGCCACCACTAGCCAGACCTATGGACAGATCACAAATCTGGTCTTCCTTGAGTGTTCAGGAGTTAAACATGGTGTCTCCTCGGGATTCCAGGTAGGAATTCTGGGGATTGTTTATCTCACAGCCAAGTCTTTACCACAGAATTCCTTGCTAGCACTTTACCCCAGAACAACATGCTAGCTCTTCACCTTAGGGCTTCCTGCTAGACCTTCCCAACTGCTGTAAGATTCACTCTGTGTACTTGTGAGAACCTTTATGTAGATTTCTTAATTCCCTTTTAAATATGACCTCCAGATACCTCTGCCCTCTGGGGAGACAGCGCCCATCTTGCTTGCTTCTTTTGGCATTTCCGGCCTCTCTTGCCAGATATCTGATGTTCAGCATGCCCTGTGCAATTTTCTAGCTGCCAAGATGGGAGCTTGGGGCTGTTCCATTTATTTTAGCATGGTGGAAGCCGAGATCTATCTCTCTGATGAGCCTGGAGTCAGTACAGACAGCCTAGCCTTTCACTCACTGTCCAGTCTCTCGCCTGTAATTACCTGGAGGACATCTCACACCCTGCTATTATCTCTGAGTCACCATGTCCAAAAGGAACTCCTTATCTGTGCCTTGGCACTGGCTCTTCCTTGCAGTCATCCCATGTCTGTCATGCTCAAATCTTGGCCATCTTTAAACATTAACTTCATTGTCTACCTCCTCTTTTTAATCCATTCAGCTTCAAAGTATGCCAGGTCTTTGAAGATCTATTAAATATACTCCTGCCTTTCAATTCCTACCCAACTTTACTGGGACAAGTCCCCATCAACTCAGTAATAGCTTTCTAAAGGGAACACTGAGGGGGAGGCAGGTTGATGTCACACAGTGCCTCTCAGGGATAAGCAGGATCCCGACACCATATCAGACCCACCTGCATCCTCCCACGACCCTCCGACCCTCCTTTCCACCTCCCTCCTCCCCACTCTCCTCCCCACCCTCCTCCCCATCCTCTTCCCCACCACCCTCGCCACTATCCTCCTCCCCACCACCCTCCTCACCATCCTCCCCACCATCCTCCTTACCATCCTCCCCATCAACCTCCCCATCATCCTCCCCATCATCTTCCCCATTGAATCTTCCATCTAATTCTCTCTCTTCTGAGCTCACTCTTATTTTCTGTCCCACACTACCACACTATGTATGAGAACCTCACAAATTAAATGTGGCTTCCTCTAGGAAGTTTCCCCCTCTGTGTGTGTGTGAAAGTGTGTGTCTCTGTGTGAATGTGTGTGTTTGTGTGTACGTGTGCATGTGTGTATGAGTGAGAGTGCATGTGCGTGGTGTATCTGTGTGTGTGAGTGTGTATATGTGTGAGTGTGTGTTTGTGTGTATGTGTGCATGTGTGTATGAGTGAGAGTGCATGTACGCAGTGTATCTGTGTGTGTGTGAGTGTGTATATGTGTGAGTGTGTGTGTGTACGTGTGCATGTGTGTGTGAGTGAGAGTGCATGTGCACGGTGTATCTGTGTGTGTGTGCGTGTGTATATGTGTGAGTGCATGTAGGGCTGAATACAGAGATGCTGAATGTCTTTCTCAGACACTCTGCACACATTTCTTTGAGGCAGAGTCTCTCACTGACCCTAGAGTCCCTCACTTCAACTAGACCCCAGATCCTTGGACTCTGCCGATGAGTGTATGGATTAGAGGCGCACGTTGCTATGATAAGCTCTTTACATGGGTACAAGAGATTCAAACTCAGAGATGCATACTTATGTAGCAAGCGTGATGGCCACTGAGCTATCTCCATTCCCTTCTCTTTTATCCTTTTCCTGTGGTGGTAGGAGGCCTCTCCCAGGCTCATTTCCCATGGTGCACGTCTCCTGTCACATGACTTGGTAATTAGTTGTCTGTCTCCTCAGCCAGCTGGGCTGAACTTCCTGTGTTCCTAGCTCTCCTGCCTCTGTCATGGAAACCACCTTGTCATACCGGATGGGGGGTTCATAGTTGCTGACTCAGCAATAGCCTGTAGGATGAAGCTATAACATTGGTAACATTGGTAGACGTTGGGTTGGCAGGGCCCTGCTGGTAGATTCAAAGACTTATGTGGCTCGGTTAGAAGCACCAAGAAGGACTGGCTAGCCTGCTGTTTTGTGTAACATCCCCTGGTATTATCTGGGCCAGCACTCATCAGGAAGTGTAAAATTCACTCAATAACCAGGAGTGTTCTTGTCATGGCAGAATATTCTACTTCACATCTATTTCATTGTTAGAAGTCACACAGGATCTCCCTCCCTGTGCCTTCTACACGTTTCTCTCTGTCCTTTCTGAACCCACAATACAAGTGCTACCTCCTATGTGGCTACTAGTCTAGAAGCTGCGGGACCAGAGTCTCCCATCAGCGGGGCTGAGTCAGGCCATGTGTTCCATGTGACGTCCCAGTGATCCTGTCAGACCAAATTTACAAGGATCATAACTGTTCTGGAGATGAGAAAATGGGTGCTTATGGTGGCAACTCTCTCCAGAAACAGAGACGGTCCCCAAGGTTCCCACAGGCTTGTGCTATCCCTGTGTTCAGGGCCTGACAGCAGAGAAGAAGCCTCCTGGAGTCACAGCTTCCAGGACACCCAACCACCAACCTATCCCAGCACCACACTATCCCAGCACCACACTATCCCAGCATCATGCTATCCCAGCACCACACTATCCCAGCACCACACTATCCCAGCACCACACTATCCCAGCACCACACTATCCCAGTACCACACTATCCCAGCACCACACTATCTCAGCACCACACTATCCCAGCACCATGCTATCCCAGCACCACACTATCCCAATGTATTAGTCAGGGTTCAGAGGAACAGAATTTATAGAATAACAATGGTGCTTCAACTTATAGAATAAATGTCTGTCTGTCTGTCTGTCTGTCTGTCTGTCTGTCTATCTATCTACTTACCTATCTATCTAATCTATTACCTATTCTATCTATCTACTTATCCATCTATCTATCAATCATCTACCTATCTATATTTATATATAAATGAACAGAACTTATAGAAAGACTGTATGTGGAATTTATTATAATGGCTTACAGTCTTTGACCCAGCTAATCCACCAATGACTTTCTAGCAATACAAGTTTCAAGAATTCAGTGTTGTTCAGTCTACAAGACTGGATGTCTTCTCTGCTGGAGTCCCCCAAAAGCAGGCTCCAATGCCATTCAGGAAATGGACTTGCTACTGAAAGCAAGAGCAAGGAGGCAAAGCAAGAGCAAGCTTCTTTCTTCCCTGTCCTTTCTATAGGCTGCCAGCAGGAGGTGCAAACCAGATGAAAGTTGGATCTTCCTACCTCAAAGATACAGATTAAAAATGTGTCTTCCTGCTTCAAGTGATATCATGAAGAAAAAGAAAACTCCTTCACAGGTTCACCCAGCCATTTGTGTTTCAGTTAATTCCCAAGGCAGTCAGTCACCTTGGCACCCAAGCATAGCCATCGCACCGAGCCACCATCTAATCCAAGTTGCCTTCCCATATATGAGATCCTCACAGATGTCAGCCCATTAAAGATACCAGCAAGATAGACACCAGCTCTTCCCAGATAGACACCAGCACTTCTTCTCAGATACCAGCGCATTCCATCCACCGTCTTAACACCAGGCTAAGCCCACCTACAACCATCCACCATGCGGTTCCAGTTTCCATGCCATCTCGGTCAACATCTTTGCCCAGCATCTAACCCCAGTCAACATCTGGGCTGTAGCCTTAAGATCAACCTCAAGGGAGCACTGCCCAGCTGAACCCAACCACTGCCAGGAGATTTGGAGTTGTTCCTTGGGAGCTTTGCGGCTTAGCGTTGGATGATGGGACCTCTGACCTCATCTTGCACTGTCCAATCAGTCCAAAGTTTAGAGGGACCACACTATGGGTAAGTGCAAGGGGTCCACTCAGCGGATGCTGTCTGTTGCTGTGGTTACCATTAGTTCTCATGGTCCATCCCCAATGGTCAGAACATGTGAGGAGATGAGGTAAGAGTCTTCCAGAAGGTGGGAAAACAAGAAAATGATATAATGCTCTCTTACTGAATAAAGACAACTAAAGTTGAACAAATAGCTCCAGCACAGGTACCAAGAAGAAGCCAAATTGAGAGTGAACTCTTGGGCATTTATCTCTAAGATGGCATCTGAAGGGTGCGGGCCATCGAGGCTGGAGGAACCTGTCCAAACAGGTGCATTTGTGGGAGCAGGCAGGTCTCACCAGCAGAAGTAACTCAGCCTCAGAATCTCTTGATTCATCTCCGATGCCCTAGCCTGTGTGATGTCTAAAACTCTCACTCAGGTAATGCGAGAGCAGTGGCCTAGCATGTTATCTCAGGAACCTATGAAGGATTTGTAGACACCAGCAGGAGGGCATGAAGCCTTAAGAACTAAGGACTTGACCACTAATGTTTCTAGAAGGTTCTGGGTTCTTCCTTGGGAAGGGGTTCCTTCAGCTTCCTACATAGAGTCAAGCATCCTGGGATGCAGGTGGAATTCTAGGAAGTTATATCTGGATGCCTAGTCACAATGGAGAGTTTACCTGAAGGTAGACCACTTCACTCAGGTGTCCACAGAGTAACCCAGGATGCCTCCTCTTTGGCTGGTGTTTGGTGTTCTTAAACCCTTCACCTGCCAGAGCTCAAACTTACTAGAAGAGGAGAGATGTGCTCTCCTGAGGGAGTGTGGGTCCTGTCCTGCCTTAGCTAACTTTCAAACTGTGCATAAATGGCAGGACACAGACAGAGCACAGTGTGGAGAAAAACTGCTGGCCTGACCGTCACTGAAGTGGACACAGAAGTTGGCATAGACTAGCCGTTTTTCAACGGGACAACAGGACCATCTCTGGGGATCTCCTCAGCTTTTATAGAATAACAAGCCCCTGCTTCCTGTCAACCCCTAAGTGACACTTCCCTAAACAAAACAGAATGAAAAAAAATCCCTCACCTCAAGAAGGGAGCCATGAGGCAAGAGGAGGGCTGCTGTGGGGAAGAGGTGGGAGGAGATGTAGCCAGACTTACCGCATGAGTGAGAGGAATCTTAGGACAGGGAAGTTTTCAAAAAGGAAGGTGGAAGGATTGGGAAATGGGAGAGTGGATTAACGGAAACGTAAAATATAGGGGAAAGCCATATAGAAGCCTTTACTATGAAACTCAGACTGCTCGGGAAGCCTCCATCCCACTGGTTAGTGTCCAGATTTCTAGAAAGCTTAAGCAGGCTGCTGGAGGAGAAATTTACCTAGCCGTGGCTCCTGAATGCTATAGCACTGATCTGCCAGGCAGGATGTCCTAGCTAATGTAACAGTGGCACAGTTGGTTGCTGAGTAACTGCAACTTTAATTTTTTAAATTCTATTTTAATAACAGTTCTTAAATGCTTTAACTTCCCTTGTAGCCCACCACCCACCAGAGGTAATGGGAAAGAAAGAATATGGGGGAAGTGGACCTGTTTAGAAAGGTTCTTTGGAGCAACTCCTGTCTGTGTTGTCTGGAAATCATCAGCAGTTTAGTGTATAGGTTAGCAGCAGCAGCAGCAGCAGCAGCAGCTCGATCCATTCATAAACACTTCACGGATACCCCAGCAGTCTAGTTTGGTAGAGTGGGTGACACAACACAACCTAACAGAGACAGCGCTTTCCCACCTAGGAGCGGTGCCTCAGCACTTCCTGATGGTCCAGCACTGGCCCTTGAGGCAGTGGGGATGGGATAAGTACAGTCAAACTCCCCTCATGCTGCCTCCCCAAGCAGCCATGCCCTGTGGCAGTGAGGACACAGGCCTATAACCCTACACCTGTGGTTCAAGATGTAGCCCCCAGTGACTTCTCCAGCACTCTGTCTGCATAAATGCTAACATGCTTCCCACCATGATGACAATGGACTGAGCTTCTGAAATTGTAAGTCATCCCTCAGTTAAATACCTTTCTCTTTTAAGAATTGTCTTGGCCTTGGTGTCTCTTCATAGCAATAGAACAGTGAATAGGAAATGCTGGGGGCTGTGTTAGAGCACAGGATTCCAGGATGGGCAAGATCACTGCCTCAGGAGAGACAGAGAAGTGTGAGCCGTAGTTTTTCCTAAGATGGATCTGTCCACCTGATGCCCTAGCCACAGGGACACTCACCTCATCCCAGCATCCTACGTGTGGATTTATGAACATCTCTCTTGCCTTCTCTGCAATCTTCCTGGGCACCCCATCTTTACTCTCCAGACCCCTCCTAGGAGACTTATCCTCTCATGGCCCTGTTCTTTCCCCTCCTGGAACAGCTAACTCCCAAGTGGAGATGGTGGAGTGGGGAACTGTGGGATTTTGTCCAGAAGGCAAGAGTTGAGCCATCAGTTGAGAACATCTGGGAGAAGGGACCAACACATCCATCAGTCCTCCTGGGTCTGTTTCCTCTCTAGGTCAAAGTACGATCTTCAGCATTTCACCTTCGAGGCACATGAACAGCCAGAAGAAACACCTGTCTTCTTGGGAAACCCTGTAGGTGGTCCCCGCAGATCTTTCCCTTGGGCACTGGTCCACTCTCAGAGTCCTCTTCTCCAGCAGATGTTCACCACTCCCAACGCAGACTCTGGCCTACTTTTTTTCCCCTCCCCACTGCATGCAGATGGATCATTAAGGTATCCGGCATATCCACCATCTGCCCTTCCCCTGGATTCCTTCCCTGAAGGTCCACATAGAGAAGCCATATCCTAAGAATAGTCTTTTGAAAGACCCCGCAGACCAGAGATTGAGGCAAGGTTTGAGCATGATGCTTTCCTGGAGGGGTATTCTGGGAAACACAGCTAGGAAAGGAGACAAGGCTGCCAGGCAGGGGAGTGCTCATTGCGGGCTGGAGTTCCATGCTGGATGAGGCCACCCCAGAACAGGTGGCAGCCGGGTTTCTACAGAGCCTCTAATAGCAACAACCTTCTTGGAGAAATCCCTCAGAGAGAGCACAGAGTTAATATGCCAGTTGCTCCTGCTCAGAGTTCTCTCTGCTCTAATTGGCAGCTTGGGAGAAGTAGGGTCCTGGACTATCAGAGGGAGTTTTCAGACCCTTCCGGGAGGTGAGCCTGAGAGTAACAATACCCACCTTGCCCATTGCTTATTTGCTTCTACATCAAACATGAAAAGGCTGACCTGTACAACCAGGTGCATCAAGCAAAGTTGTGGTATCCCAACATATAATCCTTGATAGGACTTCAAGAAGTTTTATTACGTATCATTTTGCTCAGTTGCACGTGACGGCCAAAGGATAGCTTGCAGGACTTGGTTCTCTCTTTCCACCATGTGCATCCTGGGAATCTCACTCAGTGGTCAGTCTTGGTGGTGAGCGTTTTTGTTTTCCAGTTAAGCCCTCTTCCTTACCCACATTTTCCTTCCCTGTCACTTGACAATGGTTCTACACCCTACTCATTTGGTAGAAATGAAAATTTGCATCTTGACTGTGTTTGTTTTTCTGGATAGGCAGCTTACTATGTGATACTCCCATCCCTGAATCAGGCTGACCACCAGGCCAGGAGAGCAGACCAAACATCAAATAGCAAAGGTATTTGCCAACCAACCTAAAAACCTGAATTCTATCCCCAGGGCCACCAGGTGGAAGGAGAGAAGCTATTCTGCAAGTTGTTCCCTGACTCCATGTGGATGCCAGGTCGTGGCTGCAACACCCCATGACCCCACATGGATGCCAGGCCGTGGCTGCAATGCCCCATGACCCCATATGGATGCCAGGTCATGGCTGCAATGCCCCATGACCCCACACGGACGCCAGGCCATGGCTGCAATGCCCCATGACCCCACATGGACGCCAGGTCGTGGCTGCAATGCCCCATGACCCCACATGGACACCAGGTCGTGGGTGCAACACCCCAAATAAATAGGCAAGTGAAATCTAATTTTAAAATGTTGATGTCTTGTCAAATGATGGTGTGTTGGAGTGATCTGTCTCTCTCCACTTCCCACCCTCCTTGCATCTCACCTGAAGTGCCACATCCTGCTTGACACACATAACTACTGTCTAGGTCAGGCCTGTGGGACATAGAAGCTGGTATGCAGGGTGAGCCCTGCATCTGCTCCCAGGTTCGTCACCCCGCAGAAGACCCCTCTGATGACAGGACCTGTCTTCCCCCCAAGTGGTGTCTTGTGGATGCAGATAAGACGTAGCGTTTCCCCAAGGAAGAGCTTTTGCTTTTTGCCATTGAGGGCTTTTACTCCGTGATCAATCCCACCTTTCTTCCTTGACACCACAGCCGGCTTTTCCAGTCTTCCAACATGGACTTGATCCAGCAGCTCCTTGGGAACCCCTGGGGTCTTCGGTGTCAGACCGAGACTGCTGAAGTGTACAGCCTCGTAGACTGAGCATCTGCTGGGATCTCAGCTTCTCCTCCAGATGGCCACTGTTGGACTATCCAGCCCTATTGCATAAGCCAGTCTGACCCTCTCTGGGATGTGCTTTGAATCTATGGGCTCTGTTCCTCACTGATGAGAGCACCATCTTTGATCTCTAAAGAGCAAGGGGATGCAGAAGTGGAGATGGAAAGGGCAGGGCTGAGCTAAGCTTGGGGTCCCCCTTTATCTCCTTCTTACCTGGTTGAGTCACCTTCATCTTTTATTCTTTGGCCACAATCCTACACACACACTGACCACAATGTCCATAGAAGACATTACTGGGAAACACACCAGATTCCCATCTCCCATCCCACCAGGACCTGTGGGTTTCTCTCCTCCACCAGCTCCTTCAGGCCGCACTGAACTTGAGTTTAAAATTAGAAGACAGCATGGCTCAGAGCTCCTTCCTGCCTCTTCCAGTACCAGATCCTGCCAAGCTGGTTTCCTGTGTCATTGCTTCCAGCATGAGATGTTCATTTGCTCTTTGAAAATAACATTTGGAGCCACTGAAACAAGTCTCTCTGGCTGAGATAAATCAAAGAGGGTACAATTCGAGCTCAGGGTTATACTTCATTTAGAGGAGACCTGCTCTCTTGGAAAGCATCCAAGGCTTCCCAATTGAAATACAGCATCCCCCTTAATTTCATTCTTCAAGCCCCCTGCCCACTGTCAGTTTGATTTAAGTGGCAATTCAATCCCAAAGTGAGCCACAGCTTTCGATGGATCTCATGGTTTTTCATGGTTTCTCTGCATAATGTTCTTGAGTGTAAGGACTTGCGCTGAGAGATGTTGCTCATCTGCTGTTCATGCAAAGTGTAAAGTATCAAAGCCCAGTGACGGCCTGGGTTAGGGGGTTGTGCATCTGCCTCCTTCATGGACAAATCTCAGTGTGGTTTCCTCTCCCTGGGAAGAACAAAGCCCAAACAGATGCCGGCAAAGATGTCTCATTAGGGTTTTTCCTCTGTGGCCTGCAGATATCAAGAAGAAGGGGGAGCTGTAGAAATGACTCAGTGAGTTAAAATGCTTGTTACGCAAACATGAGGATCCAAGTTTGGATCCTAGATCCACGTAAAATTCTAGACAGAGACATGGAGCTCACTAGGGGTTTCTGACTTCCAGCCTAGTTCTGGATTCAGTGAGATCCTGTGTCAAGGGGATAATGTGGAAAGTGACAGAGAAGGACATCTGATATCCTCCTCTGGCCTCTGCACACATTACACAACATACATACATACACACACAGGCACACTCACACACAGGCACACACATTCACATAGAGAGACACACAGAGACAAACACACCCACAAGACACACACTCACTAGCACACCCATACAGGCTCACTCACACACACACACACACACACACACACACACTCACATATACAGAGGGACAGAGAGATAAATACACACAAGACACACAAACACACACACGGGCACACTCCTCCCCCCATTAACATACACACACAGAGACACACAGAGACAAACACACACAGACACACACGACACACACACATGCACGCACACATACATACATGCACACAAGACACATACACACTAACACACAGGGATAAAGAGGACGCACCTTACAGCCTTTGGTGTTTCAGCTGCCTCTGGTGATGACAAGTTCTGAGACGCCTGTTGATATTCATAGGACCAGTCCATGAGAGGTGGTTTGTGATCCAGGAAGATGTAGTCTGTATCCATGGCTCTTCAGGGTCGTTACCTAACGCTTCAGGAGTGTCCCAGAAGCTGTTGTTTACACAGGACAGTTCTCAGCAATGGTGCTCTGGGTGGTTGTCTGTAAACCTAGCGGCTGGTTATGGGAGCAAAGAGACCCTCTTCAGCACCATGGAGAGCTCCAGAGAGCCTGGGACCTGCCTGGCCTTCAGGCTTATAAACAACCGTGCTTTCCTGAACCCCGATTTCTCCTTGTCTCTAGCCTCAGCACCTCCAGTCTCATTCCCAGAAATTCTGCACAGTTGAAGAAACACAGGCTTGGAAGCCAGACATTCTGTTGTATCATTTCCACCAAGTTCAAGGTCGGAGAGTTAGGAGACACTGGGAGAGCCTGAGAAGGAGTGCCAGGAGCTAGGTCAGGACAGATGAGAGGGGCTCTCTAAAGCCAGACTCTGTTAACAAAGGTGAGCCTCTGTGTGGAAAGGCTTAGAAGAGCCCATCACTCTCAGGAACGCTGCCAAACCCCTCTAACTGCATTACCAACTCCTTTCCCCCAGACAGAAAGCAGAGGTCGGCCACAGGAACGCCCACACTGATGAAGAGACAGGCAAGAGCCAGGTAGGGGTCTTTGGAACTCAAGCTGGAGGGAAAGCAGAAATAAGAACCATCCATGAGCAAATAAAGGAAAAGACAACAAGGAGGCAGATGTCAGCACACGCAGCTGCTCTCTGCATTCTGCATTCAGTGAGGAGTTGTGTTCAGAGCCCCACCCAGCCTTCATTCAGCTTATGAGCCAGGCAGCTGCCTTGTTGCCATCCAGCAGGTTGAAACCAGGGCAAAAACATTCTGAGAGCTAGTCAGCCTAAAGGAGGATACTTTCCCTTTCAATGCAGCAACATTCTTTCCCCAGAGTTAATAATGAGACCACCACCATTCTGTGTGTCCTGGTCCAGCATGGGCAGGTGCAGGAGTCTCTTTTCAGGATTCTCCTGTTCTTATATCCCTCAGTTTTTCTTAGAATAAATAGCAGGAAACACAAGACAGGTTTGGGTGCTGCGAATGTGTCACCACTGTATTAGGGATAAACTGGGAGTCCTGCAGATGCTAAAATCCTAGCCCTGGTACCCAGAACATGAACTTGTTTATAAGTCAAGTTGTTATAGACAGAAGCTGAAATGAACTGTGCTGGAATATTTGCCTATGCATGCTTAAAGGATACAGATATGGATGTGGATATGGATATGCATGTTGTGTACAGAGGGGTTTGATAGCACCAGGAACCAAGAATTGCAAAGGGGCTCAGACAGATTCTCCCTGGCACAGTCTGTGGGAACCCAGCCCTGCACTCACCTGACCTCAGACTTCTGCCTTGCCCAGAAGGGTCTACAGTATAGCGTGTGGCTACGGAAGCCCCAGTGAACTAATAAATACAGGTTATAAAGCACAGCCGTGCAAGGAATGCATCAGTTACTCTTCTCTGGCCGTGATAAAATGGTCAACAAAAGCAATGTACGAGAAGAAAGGTTTATTTGTGCTCATGGTTTGAGGGTGCTGTCCATCACAGAAAGACATGGAGGCAGCTTGAGAAAGTTCCTGTGCTCACAGTCAAGAAGTGGAGAGGTGAATAGTCAGTTCATTTTCTCCTTTTTAGTTGGCCTGAGACCCCAGCCCACGTGATGGGGTTGCCATGACCCCAGTCCATGACCCCAGCCCTTGAGATGAGGCTGCCCCTGACCCTAGCCTGTGAGAGAGACGGGCCCGCCCACATTCAGATAGATCATCCAACCTCGGTTAAACAGTTTCACAGACAGACTGTGGCTCCTAGGCGAGCTAACGCTGAAGATGAAGCATCATGGGAACTCATATTGTTCCTGGGGTGTTTGTACTGTCTTCTGTTGTAGGCCCTGGCTGGGAGTTGGGTCTCAAAGGGTCAGAACACTATATTGCCTCTTGCAAGGAGTGCGCAATCCTGGTATTACCCTCATCAAGGATGGTTCTCTCCCAGCCAGCACTGTGAGCATTTACTTGACCTTTCAACCTTTCTGAAGATGGCTACCTCTACACTGGGGGAGAGTTTAGCAAGAACCTTGTTCAGTAGCATCCAGTACTGATTTTTTTTTGTTAGCTTGATATAATTTAAAGTCACGGAACCTCAAACAAGGAAATACCCACTTGATTGGTCTGTAGGCAGGTCGTCAGAAGCAGGTTTTGGCAGTTGACTCTGCATTATGCCATACTTGGGTTCTCAGTGGTATAAAAGATCAAGCTGGGTAAGCCATAGATGCCAAGCCAGTGAACTACACTGCCCCACAGTTTCTGCTTCAGTTGTTGCTCCTAGGTTCCTGCCTAAGTTCCTGCTCTGACTTTCCTCAGTGGTGGACTATAACATGTCAGCCAAATAAACCCTTTCTTCTTTCAGTTATTTTTGGTCATAGTGTTTATCAGAGCATAAGAGCATCACACCCTTATTATGTCCAATAATGGAAAGCATCTTCATATAGGACCAAACATCTCTGCAGGTGAGGAGACAAATTCAAGGCCCGAAGTCACCCTGGAGAAGCACTGAGTCCGTGTACAGCTTTATGGTGTGTGATGGTGTGTGCTCTTAGCTCTAAAGTTAATGCCAGCCTTAGGCCCAGGTGATGCCTCCTTGAATAGAGCTCAGGTCCTGCAAGGCCAATGGTGGCTTCACATACCTGTAGGCTAACAGGGTCCTGCACACGGAATTCTTTCCCACTTTACCTGCAGCCTGGGCGGTGGGTCATCATGTGCATCATTAGTTTCCGACAGGTCAGTGTTTACCAAGAGCAGAGGGATGTGGAACTGCCCTTGCTCCCCGAGGCCATATGTCTATGACCTGCTTGGGATTATTGGGGAAAGCTCCTGCAATCTGCCATAGCTCCAAATGTCCATCCCCTCCCCTGCCCCAGAGAGCATGCCACTCCTCTCTCTCACTTTGGCCTCTCAGCGCTGGAATCACAGACACACACTAAGGTGCTCAGCTTTTTAACATAGCTGCTGAGGATCCAAAACCAAGCCCTCCTGGATGCACAGCACGCACTTAACTCACCGAGCCATCTCTGCCACCACCTCTCCGTGTTTCCAGCGTGCTTGCCTGTTTGGAAGCCCATCAAAGGGGGCTGCTGCCAAGTTTGTTCAGCCATATTGGGGCCTTGTGCTCATTTCCTTGGCTTCAGTTCAAAGGCAGGAGCAGTACACGCGAGCAAATGGATTCCACCAGCCCAGGTTCCCGCTCTCAGTGGTGAGCAAATTGAGTTTACTTTAATGGTATCCAGGCTGTTGATTTGTTTAAATCAGTTAAATGACCGAAGTGGTATTGTTTTTTCTGCTTGTTAAAGGCTATTATGTATCCCATCCGTCAATGTGTCTGAGGGCTCTGAGCCCCTCACTGGCTCTAGAGCGGCTCCCTGGGGAGCAGTGGTCATTTCAACCATCTGCCAGCCCACAGCCTCACAAGCAAACTGGACTTGAAGCTGGGAAAACAGGCCCCTGGGGATGTGGAAGAGATACCAGATAAACATCCCTGTACTCTGCAGCATGGGCAAGAGACCTAGGATGATTGTTGTGAAGTGCTAATTACAGGGAGGAACATTCTCTCCTGGCTCCTGAGGGGATCTCTATCCTGCTTCTCAGCTGGCAGCTCTGCTGTGTCCTCAGGGGCTTCTTCTGTGCATTACTGAAGGTGCTATGCAAGCTGTCAGGGGAGAAAGGCGATCAATAGTCCTGCCTAGCTCTAAAGCCTGCAGAATGCACCAACGGCCAGTATGTCACGACGTCCCAAGGGGTGCTTATATCTTGGGAGTAGCCAACAGCTTCCTAATTGGACTTAAGGCCCACTCAGTAGGAAAGAGTCCATGCCTGGTGCTGTGAGCCTAACCCACTTCCCCCTGGGGGGCTAGTAAGGTCATAGGTCCTAGAGGAGAACCTATGGCTGCCATTTTTCTCAACCAGTGTCCCTTCTTATGGCTGCCATTTTCTCAACCAGTGTCCCTTCTAACTGCCTTTTCAATCTGCAGTCCTTACACCCACAGGTAACTGTAGCTCACCCTTCACCAGAAAAGCTTCTTTTTGCAGCAGTAGAGCCAACCACAGGAATTCACAGCTGGGCACAATGCAGGGATAAGCTGCTCTTAGGCTGTTCAACCCCGACCGATACATCTATAACATAACTGGTACTGTTAAGGCTCAGGGTGTTAGCATTCTGTCTAAGCTCTGCCCCACAGTTGCCTGGCAATAGCCAGGTAGGCCTGACCCACTATAAAAGGGGCTGTTTGTCCCCACCTTGTTCTCTTGATTTGCTCTTGAGTTCCCTCCCCCTTCTTTCTGTGTACTCATAACCAGCTTCTACTCCTCTACTTCCTCTCTCTTTCTCTTTCTTTCTCTTCCTCTCTCTTTCTCTCTCTTTCTCTCTCTCTCTCTCTCTCTCTCTCTCTCTCTCTCTCTCTCTCTCTCTCTTTCTCTCTCTCTGCCACCCTCTTAACTCTCTCCCCATGCCCTGAATAAACTTTATTCTATACATACCATCTGTGCCTGGTCTGTCAGGGGGAAGGGATGCCCAGCATGGGCCTGCTGAGGCACCCCCTTCCCCCATACCTGACTACACCTCCATAGAACATAATCCTCCCTCTTTATCCTTCTATAAACACATCACAGGGGATATCACAGAAGATGGGGCAGGAAGATCGGAAGATGGGAAGAGCCAGAGGATCAGTACACCTACTGTGAGTGCATGTTTGTGCACCCACTGTGAGGTCAGGTCCTCTACATATGTCATGGAAGCTGTACTCAGGAAATTTCAACAGTAGGGCTGGCAATATAAGGCCTGAAAAGTGACACCCCCCAGCTGGCATCTCAGCTCGGATGGGGGGAATCTCTCAAGCATGTACAGATGACACCTCCCCTCCTAGCTCTGTCATTCTCTGACTTGGATCCTTCCCTACCTGCTTCTCTGTGCCTCCACTGCTCTGACTTGTCCCCAAATCTCCCTGCTATGGGGTCTTGGCTCTAGCAATGGCTTTGCTTGACAAAGGAACTAGAGAGGGCCATGCTGACCCAGAACTACACTCCCATATTCTGGGGCTCAAGAGCCCGAAGAAAGAGTATTTGGGGTTCAGTGACAATCTGGGCTACTTGGGGAGACCTTATTCCCCACTGCCTCCCAAGACATAGAGCCAGGAACGTATAAGCTGGTGAGCCTTCCATAAAGATTTTCCTGAGGCTTATGAGCCTCTCCCAGTTCCTTCAGGGGGCCTGAAAATGTAGGGTTCACTTTAAGTCTAGATCTACCTCATCTGCCACACAGGATGCATGGTGGTGCATGTAACCTTGATTCTATGGTCAACATTACCTTAGAATCATAGAACAATGCACCCACACTCCACTGAGAACCTGAGGCTAGAGGCAGAGACTCTGCTCACACACACTCACCCTGCTGGGTCAGAGCATGTCTAGAAAAGCCAGAACTCTCTGGCACTCAGCACTGCATGTGTTGAAGGTGCCCCTTAATGTTGATACCATCAGCCATTTGGATGAATTCTCTCCCAGCATGGGGACAAACTCATCCAAGATTTCCTCAGCAGGAATCTTTTTAGGCATTAGCTAGTTTTACACTGTTGCTGTTCCACCACCACCGCCACTGCCCCAGGAGCCATGGGAGAGAGAGGTGGTGACAGAGAGATGGCTCAGTGAGTTAAATGCTTGCTGAGCATCCAGGAGGACTTGATTTTAGATCCCCAGCAGCTGCAGGCCTGTAATCCCAGCACTGGGAGGCTGTGGTGAGAGGATCTCAGGGTGTGGCTGGCCATCAGCAAGCCCCAGGTTCGGCTAGGAGTCCTTTCATTAACATCATGGCTCCTGCACTTATGACTAGAAGAATAATACAGAAGAGGTGGTGGAGAGATTATGAGAGTCAGAATACAGGGTCACGGCAAAGTGTGTGAAGCAGAAGCAGCCACGTGAACATGACAGAGGCAATATCGGCTCCTCAGAGGCACTAATGTGGAAAGGGGTGTTTTGTGGGGTTCTCCTCTTAGGCAAGCATTAATCACTGGGACAAGGAGATCTAGCCTCTCCCAGGGATGACCCTCCTTATCGACTGTTCAGTGCTGGGTGGTCAGCCTCGGAACCATTTACGCACAAACAACAAAACAGACTCAGAGGTTATATTCATATATACATCTGTGCATACGTATACATATACACGCATATATGTATGTAATAACATTAGTCAAAGGAAAAGAGGCTATCAATTCAAGAGTTGGGAGTAGATGGGGGCTTAATGGAGGGAGAGCCTGAAGAAAGTGATGTAATTATATTTTAATTCAAAACATTTTCAAAAGTAAAAATGTGGGAAACAGAAATAAGGTAGAAGGAGGAAAGTGGCTGCCATTGACCTCTGGCCCCGACACACACTGTGTATGGTGCACACATATACACATACCACATGAACCCCACGTATGCACACAAAACGAGCCATGGGACCTCCCAACCATGCACCTGTGGATGCTGCAATTCTGGATCCATCACCATGGAAACTTTCTGTTTAAATGCAATGCTGTTATCATCATCCAGGCCAGGATACAGAGTTCTGGAGTTGGGCACACTTTCTTAGTGCTTCTCTGGGAAAAGCTTTGCTTTGGAAAAAACAAGTTCTGGAGAAGAAACGTTAAGCTGGCTCTAAAAACACAAACACAGGGTCCTGTGTCCTCATCAGACTGTAAGTCAGCAAGTCAACCTAACTCTGAAAGTCCTGGGCGGTCCTGGCCTAAGCCCAGGGGATTCTCCCTGTCTCTTCTTCATCCTGTGTGTTTTTGTGGCAGCAACAAAGTAATGAATACCCAGAAAGGTAACAAGTGCTCGTTACCTTCAAAATATCTTCAAAACCCTGAAATAACTTTTAAAACCTGGAAGAGAAACTCACCTACAAAAACATTACGCCTATATCCTCTGCCCCAACTCACACACACCCAGTTCCTTCTGCTCACGGGCGTGGTTCCCATATTTACTTACGGAAAGACAAACACGCAACCCTTGGCCTTACAAGGTCTGCAGGTAGGTGATAAGTTACAGGAGGACCTGTGAACACCGGGCTTTCATTGTTCTCTTGAGAAAGACCAGTATTCCATGTGAGAGTATCAATAGCTAAAGGTTGATTGTACCAGAAAATAATTTTGGAAGACCAAACTAAACAGGGTTTTGTTGTACAAGAAAAGGGGAGGAAGGAAGGCTTAAAAACTTAACTAAAACCTGTGAGCAATTGGGATATTAATTAATTAATTATGTATTTATTTTTTAAAAGCTTATAAGCAAACAGGAGACAGTAAACGCCATTGCTGAGTTTGTGGTCCCTGTTGTTCAGGTCACAGCTTGTGTGTATCTGGTTCCCGGGGAAGCAGTGTGATGGAGGGGGAGCAACCGCTTCTGTCTGTCAGTGTATGTAGTGAATTCATATGGCTTTGAGACACAGAGGGACTCTCTTTAGTGGGGTTTTGAAGTAGGACAGAAGTCTTGGCACAAAACCCTGTCACTAAGTCAGATGCTTGGAAGCACCTGCTTGTCTTGCCCTATCCCTCGAATGTGCTTTGGCCCTATGTACTGGGCTAACCAAAGGGAGTCTGGAATCTGGCCCTACATGTTCAGCCCAGAAACAACAGCTTGTGTCGAATTCAACTGTAACAGCAAGATTTCAGGTGTCTCTGTATTTGGTTCTCTACAGTTTTCTTTGCAGTCAACATGTGTCCTTTTTAAAAGACAATATACAGCATCAACCTGTGACCTTATGTATCTTCCAAGAGCCAGGTTAATGGTTTTAGGGTCTAACCCTTGAAGAGACCATTTGAATGTCATTGGTAAGTTAAATAAAATCAGTGTACAAGGGCATGCAAGGCTCTAACCCAAGGCCATGTGACTGTCAATCCATCTTCCACTGAAATCATTTGAACCAGAGAATAGCCCATTCTGATCTCTTATATCCACCATTCTGGTTTCCCCAAGAGCATAATGGTTCCAATGAAGGCTTCCAGAAGTGCTGGGGCAGGGGATTGAATCCAAGAGTCTTATACCAGGCCTCCACCCACTCACTCCCTCTGCCCTGTTGCAGAAGTTAGGCAACTACAGCATCCTCTGTCTTTCCACAAGCCATCAGAGTGTGGACTCTAGGGCCTCACTAGATAGCTTTGTATCTCTTGGATTGAGGGTCACTCTTAAGGCTCTAGGTCGTCATAGCCAAACTGACAACCTTACCAGAGCCCTGCTCTGTCTGGGACCAGAAGGAGGGACATAGCACAAACAAGACATAGAAAAATGCAACAAAATAGAAAATGGACACACACATACACACACACACACACACACACACACACACACACACGAACAGTGGCACCAAAATTGTCTGTGGGTCTTGGCAGTTAAGTTCAAAGAGGCCATGTCCAAACGTCTCGTCTATCCTGTTGAGCCCCTTGCTTTTTCCAAGCCCGAGACCCCCTCCTCATCCTCCAGGCCTAGAACCTGAGTCATTTTTCGTGTACCTGGGAGCGTCGCCATATCTAAGGGCACTGTAAAGAGCATCTCCGTCCCGGAGCTTTCTGGGGCCACTCAAGGAAAGGAACCCTCAGTTGTAGGTGGTCTCTCACTGTGTATTAGGAAGGATCATGCCTGTAAGAGAAGCAGTGCAGACTGAGATTTCTATCTCCTAGAACTGGAGGCTGCAGATGGATTCTGCCTTGATGGCAGCAGCTGTGAATGGAAAACTTTGTCAGGTGATGCTTTGGCTTGGCCCTCAACTCCGTGTGGTGCTCAGAATCTGAGACTGTAGGAAACCCCATCTCTCCCATATGAAGTGATTCCTCCAAAGGTTGGGAATTAGGGTGAGCATATCAGAGAGGGTTTAGTATCATCTTGCTGACTTGGGATGACAGAAGGAAGGACAGAAAGACGCCAGAAGGGACAGGGCAGTGACTAGGAATGCTGTTTTCCCTATAGTTGTAACTTGAGCTAATTACAATAGGGGCCCTCCAAGTGCCTTCAAGTCCATATTTCCAGTTGTTGCATATTTCCCTAGAATATAATAGTGTGAAGAATGAACATCGGCTAGCACGTTCTTCATACTTCTCCCATGGCCCAACCATCCCTGGTTCTTCTCAATGTGGCAACTTCCCACACTGTAAGGCTAGTGTTAACTGACACGCATGGGTCTCAAAGCCATAAACATCTCCACCAAGGAATTTTATGGCAGAATGTCAGGAGCCTGACAAAAGCTAACCAGGTGACCGGATGAGTTACTGCTCCATTAGAAGGAAGCTTCCAGGCAACTGTAATTTAATGTCGCTAATACCTGACTGTTGAGTTCCACAGGAAACTCCAGTCTCTGGGGAGATTCTGTTTTAGGAGGAATCCCACCTTCAAGAAAACTAATTACCTTTTATGAGAGCGACCTTTCTACAATGCCATATGCTTGGCGATCTGTGCCTGACACCTGTGACTCTGCAGATGTGGCATGGAATCCAATAACAAGAACAGATTTGGCCCCATGGGACTTATTGAACCACCCTCGTGCCTTAGTGTACTAGCCTGGCAAATGGATCATTACCGATGGCATATTGTCTAGATTCTAACCTTAGCAAGGAGACACAGCACAACAAGGTCATTGCAGGGTCTCCCTCCATTCTGTCAGAATGATCTCAACTTCTCATCTTCCATGACCCATGTGAGCAAGGTTGACCTTGTTTTCATCTCTTTGGCTGAGGCCACCCCCTATGTGATCAGGATTCATGGGTCTTCTCAAAAACCAGTCTCTTGATTTAATGTCCAGCCACTCTCAGAGGGCTCAGGAGGGGATCCATCAATGGGGGAAGGTGGTGGGTTCCTGGGAGGATATATTTTCTAATCAGATTTATGTCAAAACCTGGGGACTGTTCTATCAGGGTGGTGTGGCTGTGTGTTTTCAGGTTTAGCATATGGCCCTGTCACCGGCCACTGACAACCCACAAAGAAAGCATCCACTGAATCCAGGCAACAGTGCACCCAACTTCCAAGCTAGACCCAGCTGAAGTGCTTAGCCAGCAACTGAAGAGAGCAGTCATGGGGGGGGGGGTGCTGTAAGCATGCAGCACCGCTCCAGCCATTCTTTGACTCTGTTTGAGACAATGAGACCACTCCTTTGGCAAAGTGCAACCCAAGAGCTACTTCTGGCCTGTCAGTTCCAGGAGGGCAGTGCACAGGCTAGATCCCTACCTTGGGCTCCATGACCACGTGGTGAGCTCTCTAGCCAGCGTACTTGTTAGCTGAGATGTTTCTAGAATGATTTAGGGCAGCAGCAGCCCAGTCTTTGTTGGCTTGATGGTAAGGTGGCAGGAGAGAGGGTGATTCTCTCTGAAGCCCCTTTTCACCACCTTCTGTCATCAGGATACAAGCTGCGAACCCAGAAAATACAAGCATACACTGCCTAAGCTTTGTGCCCTGTAAGTCTGAGGGCAAATTCTACAATTCTACAGGGTCTCTGAAGACCTCTGAAGAACACGTGCATTGTTTCAGCTCATCATGAGGCAAGAGACCACCTTCCTCACAGGCAGCATGGGCAGCATGTGGTATAGAAGGGAGATAGCAAGAGTCTCATTTCATTTCTGTGGGCTACACTACTTACGCCAGAAACAAACAAACAACCAAAAGCTGTACGACAGGGCAAATCGGCAAACTGCTCCACAGTAAACATTCTAAACAGACGTGAATCATGACATGTTTTTCATTAACTGCTTACTTAAAAGCAGATGCTGTGTGGGAAGGGTGGGCCCAAACATGCTGGGCATTCGGGGGGGCGGGTATGGGGAAGAAGCTGCCTTCTGGAACCAGCAGGGATAGAGCCCTTAGCGGGCTAAGTCTCTGTAGTCAGGCTCCTCCACCTCTTCTCCCTCCTCCTCCTCTTTCTCCTCTCCCTTCTCCTCCTCCTTTTCTTCCTCCTCCTCTCCTTCCTCCTCCTGTTCCTTCTCCTCTTCCTTCTCCTCCTCTTCTTCCTCCTTTTCCTTCTCCTCCCCCTCCTCTTCCTCCTCCACTTCCTCCTCTCCCTCCCCCTCCCCTTCTCTGATCTGGTTAACCTGGTAGAAGCAGTTTGAGCGTCAGGAGAGAGCATGGGTAGAGGTAGGACTCAGAGAGCCAGGCAAGTTTCCTGCCATGAGGACATTCCTCACTTGGCCCTGATGCTCTGTGTCCCATATAGCTCTCCCTCACTGGAGTGAGCAGGGTGAGGGGCGGAGAGCCAGGCAGAGCCTCTTGTAATGATCGAAGCAGCACATACCTGGCTTTGCACTGCATTTCTATCTGAGAGGTGAGAGGCTTTGTTGTATCATCCAGCCCTGGGTCACCCCTCAGTAAGCAAGAGATGGCTCTTCAGGAGGAAAAGCAGGGAAGGAAGACATGAGCATCCATGGCCTTCCTCTTTGCTTCTATCCCCCGCTCCTCATTCCCTGTACCATTTATCTACTTATTGATTACTGTATGTGCATGTCTCTGTTAACCATGTCCACCCACAGCAGATGGCACAACCCACCCATGAGGACAGGACTATGTCCTTCTGACTTCCACTCCTGCACCAGCATGGCAGAAGATTGACGTGCCAGTCTTCTGATGAGCTAATCACAATGAGACACACATCTGTAAGGGAGGTGCATCTTATGGAGCTCACAAGTTGAAATGAGAACAGTGGCAAATATTAGGAGTCCCAGAGTCTTTCTTTCTGGAGCCCAAGGAAGGAACATCGGGGCTCATGTGCATCAAACTTACCCTTATAAAAGAGAGTGCTGGGCAACTGACAGGACAGACAAAACTTGGATCTTGGTGCCAGTTTGGAATGTATGACATGGAACCTCCAACCTGGGCATGGGTATACTGTGGTCTAGCCTCAGCCCTGTCTTCCCATCTAGGGACTCTCCAGCCTGAATGTGGAAATGCTGTGGTCTAGCCTCAGTCTCATCTAGGGAACCTCCAAAACAAATGTGGAAATACCATGGTCTCTCCTCGGCCCTGTCTTCCCATCTTGCCTTCCAAGAGTTTCAGAAGATTCTAGACAGCTGGGAGAAGGTAAAAGACCTAACCCTATCTGTCTCTCTCAACACATTTTTCATGTATCTCTTTTTCCTTTCTTTCTTTCTTTCTTTCTTTCTTTCTTTCTTTCTTTCTTTCTTTCTTTCTCTGTCTGTCTGTCTGTCTGTCTGTCTGTCTGTCTCTCTCTCTCTCCCTCTTTCTCCCTCTTTGTAAGTCTGTGTCTCTCTGTCTCAGTCTCTTTGTGTTCCCTCCCTCTCCCTCTCTCCTTCCCTACTTCCCCAGTTCTGGAGAGCCAAAATAGAGACTGTTCCAGATGTATTCACTTTAAGACTAAGCTGATGAGCTGAGCATGTTCTCACAAGATGCCTGAAAATGAATGAACACTGTCAACGAACGCCTACAGAGAGGATGCTCCCAGAGGCCACAGTGTTCCTGGGAGACATTTGGGCATGCTTAAGAACCTAACATATCAACAGTAACAGTAACATGACTTCCTAAAGCCAAGTGTGGAAACAAATCAGACAATTCAGACATGACTTCTTAAAGCCAAGGAGCCCTGGAGGAGTTGGGGCTGACAGAAGTCTACCCAGACTCAAGATGGGAAGGCAGGACCAGAAACCCAGGGCTTTTCTCCTTTTCCTATGAGGAAGCTGCCCCACCATGCCTGTGTCCGTGTGTCCTT
>NW_022196900.1:112679355-112714893 GCF_008632895.1 Mastomys coucha
CTCGAGTGGATGCATGGGTTTACCCACAGCTCCAGTTCATATTTAGGGACATTCCCTCTGAAATCACCCTCTTCGGATACCTTGGTAAGGGCAGCAGCTGAAGCAGACAGACAGGCCCACCCTTAGATGGTGTCTGCTAGTAGATGTGGGGTGTCTGCTAGGATGCTCAATTATAGATGTGAAGGGCAGAGGGTAGAATCACTTACACTTCAGGGCACTGTCCCTCAACTCCCCAGATATGTGAGACACTGGAGTCACAAACTGGGCCTCAACCCACAGGGCCATAGCTGAGTGGATACCTCATGACCATATTCTTCTCTCTTGTAAATCTATTTCCAGTTTAAGGGCTAGGAGGTGATTAAACCACTCAAGATTAAAACAAAACACCAGTGTATCCCCTGGAATTGGCAGCCTTGCTTTGTTTTGGCAGTGATTGGGCTGGACTGGGCTCTGTGGTGCAGTGTACACATAAACTTCTAATTGGTCCCCAGGACCCTGCTCTGGGTGTCTCAAAGGAGTTGCCAGGGGCTGGTGAGGGTTAGCGGTTCTTGTCCTAACCTTCCCTCCGACTTTGGGTATCTTAGGAACTCTGAGTTCGAGACCCCCAGAGTCCAGCCTTGTGCTAGGGCTGGCATTGTGTGTAGGCAGAGATAACTCTGCAGCTGCTATCACCACCCTTCCAGACTGGGCTTGCTCTGCAGCTCAGGAAGTCCCTGGCTTGAGCACCAGCCCCCACTGTCAAAGGATGTTCACCCAGGGCTAAGACAACCCCAAGCCCCAAAGTTCTGGCGAGAGAACTTGAGGGCAGTGGGAGGAACAAGAGCCAAGTGAGGTGCAGAGAAGGTGCAAATTTGAGCGTCATGGAGGAGAACCCTGTGACCCGGAGCTGTAACAGGCAGGTGGCAAGTGCTTGCATTATTTTGCTTTGGGGGCAGGGATGGGAAAACAAAAATGAAATCCAAAAGGACCATCTTCCAATTTTTTGAGTGATTTGTGGATACAGATCTTAACATGTCTGAATTGTAAAAGCAATGTTCTCCTCCTCCATCAGACTCTCTTCACGTGTCCAGGGACACCATCAGACTCTTTTCATGTGCCCAGGGATGTAGGAAAGCTAACTGTGTCAAGCACATGTCACGTCATTTCCAGAGGACAGAGTCCCCCAGAAGAAGAAAGAGTTTGTCTGTCTGTCCTCAACCTTTTACCTTGTCTGCAGACTTTCCTGCATTCTCCTGCTGACACTGAGTCCTACCTGGGCCACGCAGAGAAAACACTTTCTCTAGAGAAGATCCTCTATTCCTGGCCTAGGCCCTGGTCTGTAACACACAGGAGTGTCAGGCTGTGGGGCTGTCCATGGCTCAGCAGCTCAGAGCACTGGCTGCTCTTCCAGAGAAGCAGGTTTGAGTCCCAGTTCCCACAGGGAGGCTCACAAACATCTGTAACTCTGATTCCATGGCTACTGTCTGCACATGGTGCACATACATACACGCAACACATACATACTTACATATACACATATACATACATACACACACACACATGTATACATACACACAGGCAGTACACACACACACACACACAATTTTGAAGTTTGAAATAGGTCCACAGGCCCCTCTCCCTCCTAGGGGAGATGGGTTGCAGGGAGATGCCTACCTTGGGCATGGCAGGAATTGCAAACCAGGGAGTATGATGAGAGTTTTCTAGGAGACTTCTGTCTATGACCCAGCAGAAGTCCCAAAGTAGCACTTTAATAACAAACATAACACATCACTGCACCCTCTGTTTCTCTAACCTTCCTCGTCACACTTGACCCAAGAAAAAGCTCAGCATCTGTTCAGAAACATGAGGAGGAGACAGCCTGTACCAGACCGTGGCCCACAGGAGCCACCGGGGCTAGGCACACACAGAACCATGAGTTTGGATCCCTCCTGTGTTCCTGCGTGCAGCCCCGACACAAGCACACACCGGGTACGGATATATTCCTTTAATTATGGAACTGTAAAATTTCTTTAGTTCAGTCTATGCTTGTGTGACACAAATGTTCGAGAATCTGCCACCCTCCCGACCTGGTTCTCAGGCTCACTCGTTGACGGTCGGCTACTTAAACGCATGTGGCTGTTAGCATCCTCGGACAGTTAAGTGAAGAAATGCAGCACTGACCGTGTGTGTGAATACATAGAGAGGAAACCACAGCATTCTTAATTCTGGCCCGAGTGATAAGCCACACATGAGTACCATTCAGCAAGTGTCTGACGGATGGAAGTTGTCATGTAAGGACTTGTCCTCTGGGTTGAGGCTGTCTCCCTGGATGACAGACGATGACATACCAGGTCACCTGCGGAACAGTTTCTCCAATATATGCATATAAATGCTTGTATGTTTGTATGTGCAGATGCGTGTGCATGTGTGTGCTGCGTGTGATGTGAGTTGCCAAAGTACAAAACACAAGTTTATTCTGTTCATACTAAGCATGTTAAATAAATCAAGTTTTGTGACTAGAACACAATTCTTTTTTTTTTCTTTTTAAAAAGGAACATTGAAGATCTTCAAAAATTGCTACAGTACAAAAAAAGTGTGTGTGTCTGTGTGTTGGTATTTATATATTTATATATGTATATTAACCAGAAATAGTGACTCTACCGGAAGTGATCCCCCACCCCTATCCTCTGTTAAGATCTCTCCGCGTGGTTCGCTGGGCTCGGCTTCTGCCGAGCTTCCGGGTCATTACATGGCACATAGTGGTATTATTGGCACAGGTTCAGAATCGTGGTGCGAGTCCCAGGCGTCGGGAGCTGTCTCCTGTCCTTCTGCATGGCTTTCTCTGCTGTTTCTGTCCGCTTCTTACATGTCTTCTTTCTGCTCTCCGGAGAAAACTCTGGGAGAAGGGAGCGCCCCTAGGCACGAGCAATTTTACAAAAATAGATTTGGCCTTGGGTGTCCTGCTCTGCTGAGTTCCCGCAGGCGAACAGAAGCAGCGGGTGCGGGACCCTCCCCTTAGATAGTTTAGGTTTAGGTTTTATAATTCTTTTGTTTTGTTGTTTTGTTTGTACAAGTTCACCAACGGAATCCTGTGGAGGCAGAAAGGAAGACAGTAAATAGTAGCAGCTACCGAGGCACAGGGAGGCTCATGGCCCACACAAAGCCCAAATAGACCCATTCTGGTGGTTGCCAGCGATTGGTGGGGCCAGGAGGAAAGGCTCCAGCCCTGTGTGCAGAGCCTTCTGAGAAAGGCTGGACCCACAGCAGGAAAGAATAATACAGAAAGTCTGGGGGAATGCGAGCTGGAAAAGAGCTGCTCCCCCGGGCATCTGGCTGACGTCTCACTAGCAAACCTCGAGGCCTTCCTCGTTTTCCCAGGCATGCATCTATGCGTTCGAGGAGTCTTACCAGAGACCTGTGTACAGGGGAAAGGTGGGTTCTAAAGGCCTGGTGCAATCCCAGTGGCTCCTGGTTTTAGCTGACTAGATTGTAATTTCATCCCAGGCACCCGTGGAGCCAAGCTGTCACCTCATTATCAAAGAAGGAAACAAAGGCAGAAGATGGTGGGGTCCCAGAAACATGTTGAGTACCAAAATCTCCAAAAGCTCCTGAATGCCGATCTACAGCCTTCTAGTTGATATATGACCCATTCTTTGAGAAGCACACACCCACACTCCTGGTGTCTTGACTTCTGAGCATTTCTTTTTACTGTCAATCCTCATTCTTAAGCCTGTGTTCAGGTAGCTCTAACAAAACAGTCGCCTCAGCTCAGGACACCAGCCAGTGCTGAAATTCTTTTCAGTGGTAAAGCTACAGATTCTGTTGTGGTCTGAGTTCACCGCAGGAGCGCTCAAGCTGCTAGGGTGGCAATGTGGAGCTGCTCCCTCCCATCAGCACATCACCCAACCATGCATGCCGCTGGCTCGGACTCCGTCCATGTTCTTCCTCCGTCCTCCTCAAACCTGTGGACGGCAGAGCTCTGCTCACTTGCACCTACAATGCAGGAAGGAACCTATGGGGTCCCTTCCCACCTAGAAGTTCACTTGGACCAAGACTCAGGAAAGACTTCTAGATCCTGAGTCCCTCAAGAGAGAAAGGGAACCTGCTTATGTGCAGGAGAGGCCAGCATCCTTCAGTAGCCTGGTCAGGAAAGGGTACCCAGACCTGTGTGTAAGCATCAGTAAGCCCTGTGTTCCAGCCAGTCCAGGGTCCGCATGTCCCTGGTCAGGAAAGGGTACCCAGACCTGTGTGTAAGCATCAGTAAGCCCTGTGTTCTAGCCAGTCCAGGGTCGGCATGTCCCTGGGGATACAGACCACAGTCATGAGTGACCTTGCTTAGTGCTGTGTGAGTTCTGGAGCAATGTGTGTGGGCTTCCACCGCCCCTCAGGGCTCTCCCTAGAAACACCCACCCCACAACCACAGGCCATTTAGATCCTCAAGCCCAGAGGACACTTCCTCCACATCTGTAGATGACACAAGCCAAGAAACCAGGGCTCTCGGGACCCTTGGTGAGGGTGACAGGATATGACATGAATGTTGGTGTTGCCTCACAGCTCCCAGGCCCAGAGAATGGCCAGACCAGAAAATCCATCACAGAGAGTTCCAAGCCTGGGGACATACAGCCCTGGAAGCAAGCTGTCTGGCCAGGGCCTGTGAGCTGGGTGAAGAGTCCCCACGGCTGCAGGAAGTGTAGGTATGGCATGCCACTCTCCCTGGAGACCCCAGTGGGACACCTTTTCTCATGACTCAACAGTGGCAGACTTTGAGCACTAACCTTCCCAGAGGACACATGAAGGTTTCGTCCTGGATTTGCAGGCAGGGATGGGAAGACCCGTGTTTGCTCCCAGAGCCTCATACTTGTCTCTCCAGTGAGGTGGACAAGAGAAGTAAAGTGCTAGCCCCTCCCTGTGGTCCCCGAATGGATAACAGAAGCTCCAAGAACACCCCTCCGTCTGGCCTGCCATCTCTAAGAGATGCCTGTTGGCTACGAGGCTTCTGCGGGTTAACCATCTAGTGTAAACCTCAACCGTGCATAAAGGATTGGGACATGTCAGCACACGGCTCCTGTTGGTGGACTTCCCTGAGCTATGTCTCCACCCTCTCTCCATATCCAAAAGGAAAAGGGTTTCGAATAGAGATGTGATTTAACACAGAAAGAGCCATCTTGGGTACGCATTTTCACTTGAACTTTGTGAAAGTTTAAAAAAATAATACTCTGCGAATGCACTCATGTGGGGAACTTAGGTTGTGCATTTAAGTGGACAGATGGTGGGGGTGGCTATAGTATGCGTTTGTACAGTCAGTAGGGATGCCAAGGCCGGGGGAACATTAGTATCCAGTGGGAAGGTTTCCTGGGAATAGTCTGACACAATTAATGCCGCTGCAGCTCACACTGAAGAAGGAAGGGTTCGGAGTTAAGGTCTTGGTGGCTGAAGTATCTACTCTGTGATCATGAAGACCTGAGCTTGGATCCACAGAGACACATAAAAGATAGACATGGCACTGTGGGTCTATAATCCTGGCGCTGGGGAGGCAGAGGCAGGAGGATCCCTGGGTCTTATTGGCCTGCCAGCCTAGCAGAATTGGTGAGCTCAGGTCAATAAGGTTCTCTGTCTCAAAAAAATACAGAAGCAAGTGACAGAGGAAGAATCCAACATTGACCTCTGGCCACCACAAGCACACAACCACAGAAACACACAGCTAACAATAACATACCATACATGCACACAGATGCAGTCACACATACACACAAACACCGCATCACACATTCAGAGAGACAAAGAGAGACAGACAGACAGAGATAGACAGAGACACAGAGGCAGAGAGACACACAGAAAGACAGAGAGAGACAGTAAAGCTAATTGGCATTTTTATTAGGTCTATTTTTCTACACTTACATACTTATTTTAAACAGGTTCACTAAAGGCCTAGGCCTGATGGTCTAGGTTGATATAATCTGGGGGACTTAGGTCTTCCTCTTCTCTGTCTCTCTGACTCTCTCTCTGTCTCTCTCTCTGTCTCTTCCTTTTTAAAAACAGTGTTTCTCTATCCAGCCTACCCTGGGAGGAAGGTGTACAATATTGTTATTGCTGCAATATTGTTATTGCAACACTCTTGCACCCTGAGTGCTGGGATCCCAGGCAAGCACTGCCAAACCTGCATCTAAGGTTGGCTGTAAGTCATAGGGCCGCCCCACCTTCATGAGAAAGGCATCCATGGAGGATGCTAATCCTTGATCCTGAACTTAAACAAAGCCATAGGGACAGCCCCACCCTGCCCCTGCCAGCCTTCTAGATCCTTCTATTCTATGTTCTCCATGCTGGCTCCTCCCACCTACCTTCCCTCCACCATGTCCCTCCCTTTCTCCTCTTTGCAGACATGCCCTCAGTTTTTATCTGTATTGTTTCCTGTGTGTAAGAGAGTTTCCTGGAATTTTCAGCCAGGCATGCATAACATTTCCCTGGCAACAGGACCCTCTCTGAGTACAGGTCTGTGGTGGGGGTCACCTCAGGTGGAGGTCACCACAGGCTGGAGAGTAGAGGCTGGTGACTGGGACCATCCCTTGTGAAGTGATTATCTGAACCACACAGGGAGAGAATTCTCCCCCAAGCCTCCAGGGCAGGGTCACTGGGAGACCGAGACAGTGATGAGCCAGCCACTGTAACAGCAGCACTGACTTTCTGCAGAGAGTAGAGGAGATTTCAGACAGTGTCAGGATATCATGCCAACCTCAGGCCAGGGAGGGAGGAGAGATGAGAGGCCTGCCCTGAGCTCTCAGCACCGCTGTGTTCTCTAGTTCTGGCCTACAGTGGAGGGTTGGGATCTCAGTGCAGGAGCCTCTTGGCCTTGAGTTGGGAAAAGACCACGGGCTCAGGCCAGTGGGGAAGGATGCAGGGTGTGGGTCCCCAGGGGACAGACAGTGAAGGTGGGAACTGCAGAGCAAGCAATCTTGCAGATAAATTCTGGAATAAATTCTGCCCCCTGCTGCCCGGAAGGAGACTGAGCTGCAGGCTTCCTGGGCTCACCGGCTTGAGCATCTGCTCCTGAAAACAAAGACAAGAGGAAGGTCTCCCGACCAGCCTGAAAGGACACCTGTGCTCCGTGTTCCTTCTGTGCTGGGTGACAGAAAGCACAGCTTCTAGAAGGTGCTCCGTGTTACTTTGAAAGAAATATTCCTTTAAGCTATGAGAGCTTTGCATGCTATGAATACAATGTTTGTGTGTGCACATGTATACGTGTTCCTGTGCACAGGCACCTGCATACATGTAGATGCTGCACTCTATGAATACAGTGTTTGTGTGTGCATGTGTGTACATGTTCCTGTGCACAGGTGCCTGTGCACATGCATGCAGATGCCAGGGGTCCATGTCGGGTGCTCTTCTCAATCCCCATCCACCTTGAAATAGGGTCTCTCAGTGGACCCACAGCTCCTAGAATGGCTGTGCCTGGCTTTCGATATGGGTGCTAGAGATCTGGAAGCACTCCACCGAGCCATCTCCCCAGACCCAGCGATGGTTTTTGTTTTGTTCTGTTTTGTTTTGGGGAAGGTTCAGGCACTTGCCTTTTTGTTTTTTAATCAGTTTGTGCTTCAATTTGTTCCTGAGAATATTAGTAATGATTCATCTCTTGTGCGCTCCAGACTCGAGAGTCTTAATGTTTTTCGAGGTGCTATTCAGAATGAAGTGGTTTTGACGAATAGGAAGAGCCTAATGTAAGTTCAGCCATCCTCAGAGTGGGGGCACTGACAGAAAAGGAGGCATGAGCCAATGGCAGGTGAGTCTCTAAGTAGAAATAAGCTTCATGTGGCTTCCTCCAGAGCTACCTGCGGCCATTGTGAGGTGGGATGAGACAAGGACTCTCTGAAGTGGGAGCTTGTCTGTCTGTCAGGATCCTGGGTTTCCGCAGGAGTCTGTCTGCAGGAAAGAGACTTGGCCACAGTTAGGCACTACCTTGTACAGGCACAGTCCTATGAAGGGGTAAGGATGTGTTGGGGTAAGGAACTACTACACAGAGGCCAGCAAGACAACCCACAGGGTAAAAGAGCTTGCTTCAAAAGCCCGAGGGCCTGAGTCTAATTCCCAGAACATACTGTGGAAGGAGAGAAGTGACCGTATACACACTCATGCATGCACACACAAACACACACAGAGAAACAGAGAGAGAGAGAGAGAGAGAGAGAGAGAGAGAGAGAGAGAGAGAGAGAGAGAGAGACTACATTGACATACACAAACATACACAGAAACAAGCAGACACACTCACATAGACACTACCCTGACATACACACAGACACTACTCTGGCAAGCACACACATACACACACACACACACACACACACACAGAGAGAGAGAGAGAGAGAGAGACTACATTGACATACACAAACATACACAGAAACAAACAGACACACTCACATAGACACTACCCTGACACACACACAGACATTACCCTGGCAAGCACACACACACACATACACACACACACACACAACAAATTCTTTTAAAGAAATTGCTACATCACCTATAAAAAGCTATCTAAAAGTCCTAAAGGCTCTTTGAGAGATAAATATCCCTATTGACTATTGAACCTTAATTAAATGTTTTTCTATTAATTGCTGTTTATTTAAGGGACAATAAGCACCCGTGTAGATCCAAGAGATCTCTCTGGCAGGTCTCTGCTTGTTGCTCATGCCCAGGCGTTAATTATAAGAATCAGGGGCTGCTTGGACTCTGAAGGCTTTCATCCCAGTAACTGATGAATAGCTTGCCCAGCACATGGCGATGAGATCTTTAAGCATTTATCAGAGACTAATGAGCCCCTTTCCACAGCCCTCCTGGTTCTGGTCTACAGAAAGCCACTGGAGGTGAAGCATGGCAGGCGTGTCAGCAGAGCATATCCTTTTGGAAAGGAGACACTGCGTCCAGTTCTTCTGAGCCCAGAGGGTCCCCATGATGCACACAGAGGGGCGGGAGTGGACTGCAAACAGATGTACTCATGTAGATGAGAGGGATTGTGAACTCCTGGAGGCAGCTACATCCTACACCCCATCTAAGATCAGTGCACTGGGTGGGGTACCTGATTAAAACTGTGGGGACTTCATCACTCCAGGAACGACTGGGGCCGAGAAACAAACAAAACCACGCATACTGTTCCCCGAATTCTATGTTCTTGTAAATGTCCATGCTGCAGCTCCCTGCAAGATGGCTGCAAAATGCAGGCCCCTGGGCACTCAGGTCTGGCCAACCATTCCTGCAGCCAGGCTGACCATTCCCTTTAACTGGAGATCTTGCAGCCCCACTGGCCCCAGCCTGCCTACAGTTTGGGGCTAGCCTGGGGTGAGTGAGCAGAGGCGCCTACCATAGAGATGGGCTTGGCCTCAAACACTGCAAGGGGGTTTGCAAGGCGCAGCCATCTGTACGGTGGGCAGTGTGACATCCTGGAACCAGGCAGCTGTGGGTTATTGGCCACACCACTGATAACCTAGACCCTCATGGCCAAATCATCTGTATTCTCTCAGCCTCAGTTTCCCTCTTGTAGATGGGCTTGCAGGGAGAGTGAATGAGCTTCTGTACTTAAAACATGCCCTTTCTAATATCTAAATGACAGAGTTGCCCCAGACATGTAGCCTATGGCCCCCAGCTCTCCCAGGAAGCAGTGGCTCACTCAGCATCTCCATGTCAATGAATTAGTGTTTAACGCATTTTTCTTGTTTTTTTTTTTTTTGTTTTGTTTTGTTTTTAATTGGTACAATAACTGACTCTGTACCCATGCTGTCTTGAAACTCTCAGTGATTCTCCTGCCTCAGACTCATCAGCCACCACTTCCACCTTTGGTGAACTTTTAAAGCTATAACCAAGATGTGGTGCCTACCCCACCCTGGGTCCTGTCAAGCAGCGACAGGGAACTCCACTGCTCCCCAACAGGAGCTGAGCTGGCACATCCCAGAGGGATGCCCACAGCCTTAATGGAGAGAGCACACTGGCAGACCACAGCACCGGGCTCTGAGGATACACCAAGCCCGGGTCTTTGCCTGCTAGAAGGTTGGAAGGTTGTGCTTGCCACGCAGGCTCAGTGAAGGCCTCTGCGGGAGGCTCATTTCCAGTCTAATCTAATTACATTCTCTTGCCCGTTGGCGGAACATGTTGGCTTTGGGACAGAGACTGAGGGCTGGAGATTTGATTTGGACCAAACTTGCGATTCATTAGTGCGGGGATTAAGGACTGACCGATTCATTTCCAAGCTGGCGGCAGATCCTCCCGCTTCCTGCTGGACCAGGGCTAGGTATAGAACCCCTGAACCACGCCGGGCCCTCACCCCACACCAAAGGCGAGCATCGAGAGCATCTAGTGAGACGAAAACATTTGCAGATAGCTAGTGTGCCCTATCTAAGAGACGGGCTTATCATCCCACGGGAAATGACTGAATGCCTCTTTTACAGCAGGGAGGTAGACTGGCTGGCTCTGCTGTGACAAGCGTGGGGCAAAGGAGAATGAATCCCTGGCAAGACTTTCATCTCAAAGGGAAGGGGGACAGACAGACAGCACCATGGGCTGTGCTTGCAGCATGTGTAAGCGGGATGTGTGGGCTGGGTGGCTCCCGGGCTAGGCGCTCCTGTCCCTGTAGGCCTCCGTTCACAGACTCAGCACAGGAACCGCTGGATGTCCGCATTCAGTTCATAACCAAAGCAAGCCGAATGTTCCCAGGCGGCAGAGCGTGAAGAGCTCATCCTGTTTGGGGGCTGGCCTCCAGCTTCAAATTAGTGGATGTCTCAACTCTCTGCTTTCTTCCTTTATCATGTTATTTCTTATCTCTTATTTTCATAGTTCAGGACTGTCTTTTAATTCCACTTTGGCCTCCCTCCCCCTCTCCCCCAGCATGGTTTGCGTGCTGAGGGTGTGATCCCTGTCCGCTCAGCTGCTGCCCTGGTGGGAGGGCGGCTTCCTGCTGAGGGAAGGGGGATGCTGTGCCCAGAGCTTGTTTCTGAAGGTGATTTCAGCTCGCAGCTCTGCACAGGGAGAGAGCATGGCAGTGAGCTGCTACTGCTACTGCTGCTGCTACTGCTGCAAGGAGATCCTGTGAGCTATTCTCCCACTGGGGGGTCTCATCTCTGTGTCCAAGAGATGTGTCTCAGAGACCCATGGTCCAGTATCCACATAGGGGATGTCCTAGGATACCCACTGTCTTAGACAGGGGCTCCTGGTCATCCCAGAGTTAAAGGGGGTGGGGGGAGGAGAGAGGGAGGGCCTCCTACCCCAGGAAGATACATACCATGAAACAGACACATGGCGTCTGCCCCGCCCCCAGGAGGTAAAAAGCCTTCGGCCAGTCAGCAGGAGATTTCAAACCATTTCTCAGACACAAAGGCCACTGGGATAAGATGCCTATCCGCAGAGGAGGTTCTGTGGAGAGCAGAGAAGGCTGGCGTTAGCTTACAGGGCGGGTGAGCTGGGCAGCCTGCAGGCAGGGTCTGCTCTCTAGAGATGGGTCTTTAAGGGACCACTGTTTTCTTACAGGCCCACGAGCAGATAGGCTGGAGGTTGAGGACTCGGGTGTGAAGGCGGGAAGCCTGGCCATCCCTCACTCTTGAGCCATCTCCAGACGCTGGCTCTGGGGTGAGCCCAAAGCCAGGGTCTATGCATCCACAGGCAGAGATCATATTGCATATGATAGAAAGGGCAGGACCTAGCTCCTAAAACGTCTCCCTCACATTTTGTCACTGAAGGCAGGTTACTATGATGGTCAGTGTTAACTACCGACTTGACACAACCTAGAATCACCTGGAAAGAGAGTCACAGTGAGGGACCATATAAGTCAGGTTGGCCCATGAGCATGTCTGTGAAGTGGGGTTATCTTGATTGATAATTAATGTGGGGAAAATTCAGACCTCTATGTGTGGCACTATCCCCTAGGCAGGGGATTCTGGAAGAATTCAGACCCACTATGAGTGGCATCATTCCCTAGGCAGGGGATTCTGGGAGAATCCAGACTACTATGAGTGGCATCATTCCCTAGGCAGGGGATTCTGGGAGAATCCAGACCACTATGAGTGGCATCATTCCCTAGGCAGGGGATTCTGGGAAAATTCAGACCTCAATGTGTGGCACTATCCCCTAGGCAGGGGATTCTGGGAGAATCCAGACCACTATGAGTGGCATCATTCCCTAGGCAGGGAATTCTGAATCATATAAACGTGAAGCAGGCAAGCAAGCATGCGTGCATTTATTTCTCTTGGCTATAGACTGTGACCAGCTGCTTTAAGCTTCTGCTGCTGTGAAATCCCTGTGATGATAGACTGAAACCTGGAATCATAAACTGAATAAACTTCTTTGCACCCTAAGCTGCTTTTTGTCAAGGCATTTCAGCACAACCACAGAAATAAAACAGGCAACTACCATGTCTCAGGCCCAGTGGCAGGCACTGGAGTGTTACCCTTTCTGGCTCTGTAGCAGGATATGAGAGAATCGGATAGCAAACCCTCTATAGTTGGGCAGGACCCTCCCCATGGCACAAGCCTGGCAGACCTGCTCACTGTAGCCAGTAGTACAGGAGCATATGAACTGTTGACCGGAAGCCCTGGGTGTCCAAGATCCACCTTTACTTATAGTAAAGCAGCAAACGGTGGAAGGGCAGAACGACCCAGAGCTGACCTCCGTGGCCATGACAGGGAGCCCTTGACAGTATCCCTAAATTGCTGTGATGGTTGTATATGCTTGGCCCAGGGAATGGCACTATTTGGAAGTGTGGCCTTGTTGGAGTAGGTGTGTCACTGTGGGTGTGGGCTTTAAGACCCTCATCCTAGCTGCTTAGAAGTCAGTATTTGCTAGCAGAATTCAGACGAAGATGTAGAACTCTCAGCTCCTCCTGCACCATGCCTGCTTGGATGCTGCCATGCTCCTGCCTTGATGATAGTGGACTAAACCTCTGACCTGTAAGCCAGCCCCAATTAAATGTTGTCCTTATAAGCCTTGCCTTGGTCATGGTATCTGTTCACAGCAGTAAAACCCTAACCAAGACAACTGCTAATCCAGCTCTGACCAGGGGGAGGCACCTTCCAGGCATGTGAGCAGCCAGCTTACTGCCTCATTTCTTTTCTTTTTTTTCCCCTAATTTACAGATGACGCATGGGTGCATAGTCACTTAAAAAATAGCTTATTGATATTTTAATTTAATGCTGGACGAACCCTGAGCAGCTGACTCAGGGGTTTCTTAACCATTCCCAGGGATGGCTGGAGAAGTGTGTCTTCTTTGAGGGATCACCCATGAATAATAAAACAGCATTTAATAAGAGGCTCCAGCCCTGGAGTCTGCTTGGCGTTTTTTGTGTTTCTGAGCTGGCTGCTGACACGTTATTATTGACAGAATCTCAGAGATACCAACTGTGGGAGGGACCCGACATAATCTGCTGAGACTGGAGGGGGGAGTGCAGTGAGTACTTGGCTGGCTGTGAATCCTAAGGCTCCAGGGAAGCTATTCGGCCTCCAGTCACAGTGTGAGGGACTAGGAGTACGTCTTTGTCACCGTTTTGGGGTCCGAGATAGGTTTTCACCATGGCTTCCGCTTTGCTTCCCAGGGGTGGCTACATACCTGTTGATTCAACTTCACTGCTATTGTTTTGACAAATCAGCTCTCTGCATGTGCTGGGCCCCTGCAAGCTCTACAGAGTGACTGGCCAAGATGGCAGTGCTTGGTTCACGCACACAGAGCTTTGAGCCTCGTAGTCTGGGTCACGTGGAACTCACCGGTTTCCGTTGAACGTGGACTTGTACTCCCCGGTTGAGTGCAGCGTCTCATCGGCGTACACGGGCACGGAGGCCCTGACACACTCGTGGGAACACTGCAGTGTCTCGTTATAGGCGGTGAAGATGTCCACACTGCTGGGCACCCGGGCCGGGGTGAAGT
Source organism: Mastomys coucha (assembly GCF_008632895.1). Lineage (NCBI taxonomy): Eukaryota > Metazoa > Chordata > Mammalia > Rodentia > Muridae > Mastomys > Mastomys coucha. Next base: position 112,693,229 of record NW_022196900.1, read on the forward strand.
CCGTCAAGTTCTGGCAGCTCTCCTCCTGCTGATTCATCTTCCTCTGGTGGCTGTTCCTCCGAGTGTGCCCACTTGGAGCACAGCTAAGAGAGAAAGGGGGGTTGGAGTGAGGGTGGGCAGGTCCCAGAGCACATGTGCAGCTCTCTCCCGCAGATCCACAGTGAAGTTTCCACTGCCAGGCATCATTTATATGACATAGTAATTCCCAGCCTCTTCAGAAAGATCAACCACAATCAAGTAATCAGCTTTTTTTCTCAAATATAAAATCTGAATTTTAAATGTGGCCATTATCACAAGAGTGCTTTGAGGTGAGCAGTGGGACTAGGGAGCCTTATTTGCCTAAAGAATGTCAACTAGATTGAAGTGTCTGACTCAGTTTCCCTCAGAGGCCTTAATTGGATGGAGAGGTCCATAATGCCTACTGCAGGAGGGCTGGGTGAGTAGGAGGGGACCTGGTGAGGGGCAGCCTGGGGTTAGAGGCTGCCTGATTGTTGGATGAGCTTCGGAGAGGGAGCTCCTGGCCTGCCCTCCCCCTTTCTGTCACCTTGCCCAGAACACATCTTCAAAGGGGAAACAGTGACTTGTGTTCTTGTGTTCGCCATTGCCAAGTTTTGACAAAGGTGTGTTCTCACGTCCCATGAGCTCTGCCTCACTCTCCCACCACCCATGGAGGATAAACAGGGGACCCCACTCCGCTCTGTGGAGGAATTTCACGTGGAATACAAGGTGACACCAAAGACAGGTGGCCTGTCGTCTGAGGGTCTCACTTTACCCTCTGCCTCCGGTTCTGCAAGTGGGAGGGAGGCTCTGATCCCTGCTGAAACTGAGCATGGGGCAGAAGGCCCCTCAGCAGAAGAGGCTCTGAGCTATGCTGACCCTCTTCGCTTATGCTGGCTACCCTCCCAGAGGGAGGCTTGGCCTGCCACAGAAGGGGTCATAAGTCCTCTCTGCTCCCAGAATGGTCATGATGTTGTACTACGCCACGTGCACATGGGCCTGGGGTCCCCCCTGAAATACTTTGCTACCCATATATACTGGATCCACCAGGGGCCCACCCGCCTACCAGGCGTGAAGCCAGCAGAATGGGGCTAGGCCTGGGCTGTTAGCCCCCCTTGCTACCTACCTCTGACTCCCTCTCTTCTGGGTTTGTCCAGTTGCGGAACCCTACTTGTTGTTCACATAGATCTGGAAATCAGGGCACCCTGCTCTACTGGGGAGCTGGAACTCCGAGATCTACATGCAACCGATGCCTTTCCAAGTAGCTGCAGGCAGATCTGAGACACAAGGGCCACAGGCAGCAAGGAACCCTCTCGCTTTTCTTGGGCTGTGTCGGATGAACACACTCAGCAAGGCCAGCCTCGAAGAAGGCCACTTTACAGAAGGGAGCATCGAGGCTAGCCACCTGCAGCACAGCATCTACATGGTCTGCCAGTCTGTAGGCTGCCATTCAGGACTTGCAAGACTACTTTGTTTTATTTAAATGGGGTCTTGTGTTACCCAGCCTTGTAGCTGAGGCTGACCTTGAACTTCTGACGTTCTGGCCTCTACTTTCCCGAGAGCTGGAATTAGAGGCAAAGGCCAACACATCCAGGGTACGCAGAGCTGGGATGGAAGCCAGGGTTCCATGCAAGCTGGCCAAGTATTGTGTCAATGGAGTTAAATCCCAAGTTTCTAAGCCTAGCCTTAACTGTTAGGACTCTCTGTACAGGCCTCCCTGGGTGCCCCGCAGCCCACTGCTCCGGGGCCTTACCAATTTTTTAAGACAAGAGTTGTGATGAGAGCGGCGATGACCATGATGAGGGAGACAGTGATGGTGATAATCTGATGCACGGCCAGACCTGGAGGGAGGGAGAGAGGAGAGGTCAAAGGTCAGCAGACAGAGGTCAAAAGTCGGTTCACAGGCAGGGCCAGGGCGGAAGATGCCAGGGCTGGAGCTGGCAGAGACAGGCTGAAGGACATTAAGCAGGTGCTTAGAGATTCATCTGAAGCACCAAGACTGTCACCGGCATCCAGAAAGGGAGTCTCCAACCCTGGCCTCTCCTTTCCCCATACTCAGAGTCTCAGCAGGGACCTGGCCATGGGCAGTCGTGCCCTGTGCTTTCTGCCTTTATCTGACTTCAAGTAGCTCTGCCAAGACTCCCAAGCCCTCCCTCCCTGTATCCCTTGCATGGTATAAATGTTCTGCTTCTCCATTCTGGAGCCTTGAGAAGGTGGAAGTGACCGGCCTGACCCAGATGTCCCCTCTGCCCCCTCCCGCCCCACTGCAGACCCTGAAGACACTGTCCCCAGGGCTGTCTCCTGTCCCTAGAGCCATCTATGACTGCTGCCTCCAAAGTTAGTTCCCACCAGTGAAGGAATGAAGGAAGGGTGAGGCTTCTGTCACGCTGCCTGGAAGTTCCATTCCTCTCTCCAAGGAAGAATGACAGTGGACTGGACCATAGAGTTGACAGGATGGGGACTGACTGGCACCTTGGCAGGAGGATAGCCAGAGTCTAACAGGCATTGGCTGACCTTGCAGACAAATGGCCAAGGTCATGATTTTTCCCTCATCCCCCTCCAGTGCTCCCAACCAGTGATGCAGGATCCAGGGGAGAAAGCGAGTACTAGCTCTGGCCTCTGGTCCCATCCTAGGCCACACTCCTTCTGGACCTCATCTATCACAGCCCCGCTGGGAATAAGTACTCTCTCCAGCCAGTGACCAGACAGCCAGAGGGGGCTTCAGGGTACACAGCCCCGCTCTTTCCTGATGCTGGTAAACATGGGGCCTGAACGGAAGGCTGAGGTATCTTGGGGGAACCTTCAGGGAAAACATCTTCCTCTAAGGGCTGATGTCTTTGAGATGAGCGGTCCCTGCCCTGTCTCTACCTGGTGCCCAATTCTAACACCCGCTTTACAGATGCCCGATCATCACATCTGACAGATCTGAGGTGCTAGGGCACATATTCCCACGTGGCAGACTGCAGTGTTTGGAGGTCGCTGGCAGCCTCCCAGAGACCGTCGGCACAGGCAGATGTTCTCTGCGAAACTCGATCATCAAGGGAGACTCGCTTGTGAATGATTCCAAGTTGGCGCAGCCAGAACACATGTCCCGATTCCCCACCTCCCCCTCCTCTGTGACGAACCGCCATTTGTCACGAAGGATTCCCGTTCTGGTTCATGGGAGGAGCGTCAGTAGGAAACAGAGGAGCTGACACAGGGCTGTCATGGCCACCCACTGTTTCTACCCATTGATTCAAGAGCCACCGTGGTACATTCTCTTTGTGCTGCACAGTGCTGGTAGCAGTCCTCTTAACCATCCTGGCTGCCATCGGGAATACCGGTCAACTCTGCTCGCTTTGAAGTTATAGATTTCTCTGCCCTATCATGGCCTGTGGCTTCCCATGCACCTGTGCTCAGTCTGAAGCACTTCTTGTTGACTTCGGGGTGAGTCTCCTACTCCTTCAAGACCACTATTCAGCTCACCAATGGGGTTAAAGCCAAGCTACACCTCAGGAGCTACCTTCAATCTCCCCAGGAATGGAGAACCCACCAGCCCAGGAGTCTCTGTCTGCTTATTAGGGTCTGAGAACCATCCCAGACCTTGCAAGCAGGGGAGAAGTTGACAAGGACTGGCAGTTTGATGGAAAACCACGTAAAGGGTGCTGCTTGCTCACTATTCTATTCATGTGACATCCACAAATTCCCTTAGGAGAGTCAAGAAGTGGCCGTGTCGTTCTGAAGGACATATGCTGATCCTGTGCCAGTACATACAGCAAGGAGGAGGAGGAAGCTGATGAGTAAGGCAGAGATGACGGTGGTGGTGATGGCGATGATGGTGATGATGGTAGTAGGGATGAAGATGATGATTGTGAAGATGAGGGTGATGATGGTGCTAACGAACCCTGACGCTGATGGCAGCGTGATGTTGATGACGATGAATATTTAGATTTTGGGGGTGGTGACGACAGTTGCAACCATCACCAGCATAATTCAAATTCTCTCCATTACTATCATCACCAGCATCATCCTATCACAGCTACTAACACCACGATTGTCATTGCTGCCATTATCCTCGCGAAGATGGCAGGGAGTCTGGAGGATGATGGCAGGGATGGATGGTCATAGTCACTCAGCAAGTGTCAGGCATGGTCAGTGTGCTGCTCTCCCAGCAGTCACAGCAACACCCCGAGTGGTAGATTCTACAGTGACAGGCTACAGAAGGGAAAACCACGCGGGAAATCTGGGTACATTCCTCAGATCGCACACCACTTGTATTACACAATCCTGGGCAACCTCAGCTAATCCAAGTACTACCTCCCTGCTGTGTGTCAGAGGCTAGCTCCTCTGCCCTCCAAAGCCTGGGAGGAAACAAGCTCATATGCCCATGAAGGCAGAAGCTCACACACCACCACCTCCACTGTGGGAGGTCTGCATGGATACCACTCCAGGCCAATGCCGATTCCCACGGTGGGAACTATATCTTTGTTCCTTGGGGTGAATGCGCCACTTTCTATATCAAGGCTGTAGAACTATATCAAAGCTGGTCTGACGGCAGATAGGAAAGAGCAGAAGGCAGAGCTGAGGGACAGGCAGCAGCAGGGACTCGCTCACCAGAGATGGGCAGCCTGCCAGAGGCAAAGAGAATCCCCTCATAAGGACAAGAAACTCAGCTGTCCAGTTCCAGTTGTGTGCAGGAGCAGAGGCGACCAGGGTGCCCCTCAACTCTGACCTCTTTCTCATCCTGAGAGAGTTCTCTCACTGAGCTGGCTATCAGCAGAGGCCGAGTCCACAGAAGCCTTGAGGCCTCGGATGGAGGCATCACCTGTGTTGGATTCCTCACTCTGTTCCCTGCAGCTGACAAAGGAAAAGGCCAGTTCCACTCTTCGGTGGTGAAAGAAGCAGAGAGGGAAATGGGGGACTCAGGGGACCCTGCTCAGCGATGACTCTGAGTACAGAATCCCAATGTCTGGCTAAGGTCCTTGTGAGTTTCTGACCTCTCGTAAAGGGGCTCAAGTCGTCACCATCTTTGTATCTGTGTCCACCTGGTGTGCACTACAGCCTCGCCCAGAACCTTTAACGATGGCTACGTGCCATATTGCTACTTTTATTACTAAAAAATAAGAAACAAGGGAGATGGGAACAAAGCAGTACTGGTTGGGTTTTTCTCAATTTGACACAAGCTAGAGTCACTTGGGGAAAGGAACCTCAGCTGAGGAATTGCCTCCATCAGACTGGCCTGTGGGCAAGTCTGAGGGTTCATATTCTTGATGAATAACTGCACCTGGGCAGGTATGTAAGAAAGCAGACTAAGCAAGCCACAGGAAGCAAGCCAGCCTGTGGTATTATGTCATCATCTCTGCTTCGGCTCCTGTCCTGACTTCCCTTCATGATGGACCACAAGCTGTTATGATGAAATAAACTCTTTGCTCCCCAAGTTGCTTTTGGTCATGGTGTTTTATCACAGCAATAGAAACCCTCACTAAAGTCAACTGTCAAAGTCTAGGGCACATTTGAAAAACTTGTTTTCTTGAAAATTTTATGCATGAGTTATTTATTTATATAACTTCTACTTCTCCCTCTCCCTAGCCCTTCTTTGTTACCCTCTCCCCTCAAGTTCATGATCTTTTCTATAATTATTATCATTGTTTTACATATACATATCTATCCATCCATCCCTCATCCACTCATCCATCCACCCACCCATCTATCATCCATCCTTCTATTCACCAATCCATGCATGCATGCATCCATCCACATATCCACTCATCCATGCATCCTCTCATCCATCCACTCACCCATCCATCATCCATCCACCTATTCATCCACATATCCACCCATCCATCCATCTACTCATCCATCCATCCATCACCCATCCATCCACCCACCCATCCACCTATCTACCCACCCTCCCATCCATCCATCTACCCATCCATCCATCCACCCACCCATCTATCCAATACCCACCCACCCATCCACCCATCCATCCATCCATCCATCCATCTATCCATTCATCCATCCATCTATTTACACATCTGTCATCCATCCATCCATCTACCCACCCATCCATCCATCTACCCACCCATCCATCCATCTACCCACCTACCCATCCACCTATCTATCTACTCATCTATCCGTCCATCCACCCACCCACACATCCATCCATGTACCCATCAGCCTATTGAGTACATTTAGTGTTTCTCAAATGCACATGTATTTTGAGCTGATCATTTGGGATTGGATAACCTACTGGGGGTGTCCTTGGAGAAGCCTGACTATCACTCTCTCAGTAACAACTGATTATCTACAGTTTTTAATCTAGGGGTCGGGCCTTGTAAAGTTTGGCCTAACACCTTGGCCTGTTGACTGGGCATGTCATTATGCAGGTCTTTGCTTAGGCAGCCATATAGAGATTACTACATAGATGCAGCTTCTCTGTCGTGTCTAGCTACTCTTCCTGCATTAGAAGCAGGACCTATGAGATGAACCCACAGACCCTACAGTGATGATGGTTGAACAAAGACTGATCCAACTAACATTTGCAGGAAGCAGTTTGGATTGTGTGAAATCTACACAAATGCCTTGTCCTTTCTTCCCACTAGAAGACTGTCTACTAAGAAGAGAATAGAGCCACATGAGAAGTTATAGGATGTTCACAGGATCTGTGCTCTGTAACCTGATCTCCTCTAGATTCCAGGCATCACTTATAATCTTCAAATGGACCTAATGTAGGTGAATGTTTCCTCACAAGATAAATAAGAAATACTTTAGGCTTTTTAGGAGGCATAGTATGTGTAGCCAGCTTGTATTATCCATATTAGTATACTAATATTATTTTATGATATCATAATAACATTATTATTATCATAACACAATACTATTAGCTTATTGGTATATTATTATGTATAATTTTTATGTATGATCACCTTGCATTACTACAATAAAATACTAGAGGGAGCTAACTGTATAAAGAGAAAAGGTTTATTCAGCTCACAGTTTTAGGGGGTCAAGGGCATGGCACTTGAATCCCCCTAGTTTTGGTTACTACTACATCACATCATGATGGATAGTAATGGTTAGAGGATATACAGGGGTCAGATACTAGAGAGGATGGGAGGAAGAGATTGAGGGAGACATGCAGGCTCTTGGGTCTCATAATCCCTTTTGAGGGCATATGCCTAGTGTTCTAAGTATTGTCCTTTAAGCCTCAACTCTTCAAGGTCCCAGCTTTTCCCACACCATCCTAGGACCAAGTCCCAGGATGGACCCTTGGAGGCATTTAAACTTCATGCCAAATATCTGCCTTTGTACTAGACTCTACTGTCAAAAGTGAAAAAAAAATATGTATAGTACAAAACCCACTATAGACCATGTGCAGAAAAATAACTATGATTGCATTTCAATAAAATTCTATTTATACATATATTTTAAAAAATCAGCTGCTATATTCTGTCTATGCACAACAGCCTTCAGAATCCTCACTAAGGTGAGCAGCCAAATGGGGGTGACTTGTAGATTTAAGGAAAGCATTTATGTTTTGACTGACTGACTAAAGCTGAGGCTCCCAGTGTAAACCTGTGGTTCGACAGGCCGGAATCTTCCCATTCTCTCACCAAAGGGCCGCTGTCTGCAGAGAGTACCACTGGCCACTGTCTAGATGATTTAAAAACAGCCACAGCCTTTGCTTGCAGCCGAGCTCTCCACCCGGCAGCATTGCTGGTTGTGCTGCATTGGGTCTGTCCCGATGCAGCAGTCTGACAGTAGACCGCTTTGCATGATGGGTCCCTAGAGAACTCAATTTGACAGGATTCTTGATTCTCCAAAATCAAAACTCAGAGAGAAATTGACTGATTTAATCCCTGCAGTGGCACTCAGAAATATTTCAGCCAGGTGTCTGTCTGTCTCAATTGTCTTCACTCGCTCTAAAGAGAACCTACGTCTTGTGAATGGTAAGGATGGATGACCAGATCTCAGCCAAGGCTGATGGCTCTGTTAGTACAGAACTTGCTTTGCGAGCAGCACAGGGCCCGAGTTTGAGCCTAGAACCCACATGCAAAGGCTGGGCGTGGTGCGGTGTAGTTTATTCCCAGTGTGGAAAAGCAGAAACGAGATGATCCCTAAGCCTTGCGGGCCACTACTGTAGCCCAGCTGGTGAATGAGAGATGCCCCAAGGGAGGAGGTGGACAGCATCTTGAGGGTGCTACCAGAGGTTGTCCCGTCTGCCATATGCACATCCTGTGTGTCTTTGTGTATGTGTGCATTTGTATATGTGTACACATGTACATACATATCTATAAGCTAAAAAAATCAGTATTAAAAGCTTTTTTAAAAAAAAGACTACCCAGGTCTAGCAGTCATTGTGTAGAGAGAGCCTCATCACACTGGTCTCTAGAAAGGATTCTGTCTGCTGTGTGAGTGTCTTCTAGGCGGAAATCCTCCAACACCATCCTCCCTCACCCGTGTCTCTCAACACTCATACGTTGAATCAGTTCCCCCTGGCTAAGTCTCTGGTGACCCTTAAATAACACTTGCAGGGACATCTGCCCCATAAATCCACTGACCCTGTACAAAGCAATCCTTGAGCTGTCCCCACTCCAGCTGTCAGGCAGCCTGTGATCAGCTTGACAATAATGTCACCTCAAAGAAATGTACATTCCCCAGATAAAGTTTTTAAAACGCTATGAACTTTCTCCACTCCACTTTCAAGGTCAATACTGAATTACATCTTCCAACTCTTTGAAATTAGGATGTGGCCCTGGAGTCTGGAAGCTTGGGGTGTGGGGATGCTTGTTCCCCTGTCCTGACAGGTGTTATTGTTCCTGCTAATTTAGGGGCTCTTTCTGCTCCTGGTAATTGCCACTGTATACTAATGTGGAAGGAATCAGCTGCCATGCAGATAATGAAAAATTATACCCAGAATAATGGATGGGGACAGATGGATTACCAAGCTCCACATCAATCAATGGGGCTTTTATGGTTATATTTGTGGTGGTTTGTAATAGGATCTGGCCATGAAGATTGATGGGGAAGTTGGTAATCCATCTCTGGGTCTGAACGAGGTCTTATTAAAAGAAGCTGAATCAAACATGGACCACTGTCCCTGGCAAAAAAAAAAAACAACAACAAAAAAACATCATGGCTCTCTCTTCCAGCATGGGAGGGGGTGTGCAGAACATTTGGCCGTCAAGCTTGCAGGGAGACAAGAGTGATGGCCTTAGAAGTTTCCAAGACAAACGGATGACATTTTTTGGTACTCGGAGTAGCTCATTTGATGATGCAGGGACCTCATGTACCCATGCTACAGGTGCTAAGGCCCAGTGGCCACCGGAAGCAAGCAAGACTGCCTTGTAGTGGCTAGCTTGACAGGACAAGCCTAGAACCTGGAATTCACAGCAAGAATCTCAGTTCAAGGCCAAAAGCCTGAGCATGAGGCTGGGATGAATGGAGGTCAGCACCGGAATCTAAAGGCTCCAGGGCCCAAGAGATCTAGCACCCAGCAAGGGCCGGAAGAAATGGATGCCGCCCTTCCCTGGCCTTTCTCAGCTGATGAGTGGATGTATACAGTGGAGACAGAAGATCTGAGCTCTGTCCACTTGTATGAACACTGATGCTTTCTAGAATTAACCAAAAATATTGCTGCACTCTTCAGCTGGTCAAGTTGAACTTGAGTGACAGTCCAGCTCAGGGCTTCAAGCCAAGATGCTTCATGAGGTGGGGTAGTCTCCATTCATAAGAAGGGGTGGAAAAAATAAAATAAAATAAAATAAAAAGAAGAGGCAGTGTCCATTCATAAGGAGGGCCATCAGTTTAGAGCAGGTCACCCTTGAAAGGCAGAGTCCACCACAGGAAGGACTATGTCACTACCTCATTGATTTTGGCTTCACCACAGCAGCTCAGAGAAAAGAGGGTTCGCTGAGAACCACCCCAAAGGCTCTCAACTCCACATGGTGCAGGGACCACCAATCAACAGCATTTAGTGGTATCTTGATACAATTTCTGTGGTGACGACTGAGCAGAGCGTGATGGTTCGTTCTACTGGGGTCTCGCAGTCAGAGCCCAGAGAAGCGGCTGACCATCCCACAGGGTGTGAGTCCACCCCGTGAGGAGGGGAGAACTGGCCTGAGTGACCTTAAGCTCCAAGGCTGAGAGCACATGAACTGGAGGGTAGAAATAGCCTTTAAGTGCATGTATGTAGCCTGCAAATGTGAGCTCTCCGGTCACCTCGATTTATAATCCTTCCTCCAGACTCTGCCTTACCGGTAACAAGGGAGGGACAAGAGAGGTGTCGGTGGCAGAACGTGCTGATCACTGCTCTAGGGGAGTTAATTCATACTACATTTGCTAAGGCACCAAGGTGGTTAGACGGAATTCGAGGATATTAATTCTGTAATGTGAAGTTTGGGGGCTCTCATGACCACCCTTAAGTTAAGGAATTAACCAGGAAGACTCATAGCACTCAAAAAAGTCTTACATGTGTAAGCACAGCTTAGCACAGGGCTGGGATATAGCTCAGTCATCTGAGGGCTTGGCTAGCAACATAAAGCCCTGGGCTTGATCCCCGGCACCATATAAAGCAGGCAGGGAGTCGTACGTGTGTGATATACCAGAGAAGGGCATCAGGAGCTTAAGGTCAACCTTGATTATGTAGCAAGCTTGAGGCCAGGCCAGCTAGAACTCTATATACATTTTATTTTAAAAATAGCTTTTCTGCCAGGGGTGGGGTCTTGTGAGGAGTTACTGGCAGTTGACGCTTGTTGAAGAAGTTACTCTTTGTTGGACACCAGACATGGACACCGGAAGGTTGCCTGTGGCCTTACACCCATGTGCATGTGTGCAGTTCTACCTGGAGTCAAGGGGTTATGACTAACCAGAAGAAAAGAAGGCATGAAGTTAGAAGGGAGATGTGGTGGGGGTATGTTGAGGGGAATCAGGCAGGGGTGGTGGGTGGATATTAGGATCAGAAAGTCAAAGATCAGCAGGGCCTGAGGTAAAAGTGTGACTACCCAGGTGACAAGAGGCACTCACTGATTCCAGAAGTGAGGGTCACCCACAACAGACAGCTCTGTGCCCATCAGGTAGACATGATTGTCTGCCTGCTTAGTTGATCTTAATCTGCGACCTCCCCAAAGATTCAACAGGTCCCTTGTGGCCCGAGTCTCCAAGAAAATAAGGACAATCCCATCAGGCTGAACATCCTAAGCTCGGAAGTTCCCTTAGGAACTTAAAGCAAGGGCTTTGTCGGGCAGGGCTAACCTGTGCCTTTGTCGGGCAGGGCTAACCTGTACCACATACACAGCTGGGACATAACAACTGACTCAAGCAGATTCACACCAGGGCCAATCCCTTTGGGTAGCTCAGGCCCCTGAGGAATGGCAGTCTCTCCTTAGCAAGGGGACCAGCACTGGCCACCTTGGACCCAGTGGCACCAGCAGGTCACCAGCAACCTTGTGCTGGCTGGGGCTCCAGCGGGGACTGGCGGCTGCTCTCAAGGTCCAGACATTGGGCTGGATGAAGTCTGGGTGGGCCACACCAGTGGATAAATTCATCTGTAGCCAAAAGAATTTACACTTGCCATTTCCTTTAATTTGACAAAAGCTAGTATGACAGACAGGAAATGTGGAGAGATGGAGACTTACTCTAGCCAGAGTGACCACACACCAACATGCTCCCAACCCCAGGGAAGGCACCATCCTGGTCATGTTTGGGCCACTCGCTCCTGCTGCTGATCCAGGTGCCTTTTGACAGCTGGACACATCTGGAAGGCAGGAGGGCTCACAGAAACCACTGACTGAAGTTTGGTTTGTCTTTGCAGTTGAAAAATGGTTCTTAACCTTCCTAATGCTGCGGCCCTTTTATACAGTTCCTCATGTTGTGGTGAGCCCCAACCATAACATTATTATTATTATTATTATTATTATTATTATTATTATTATTATTATCATTATCATTATTATTATCACCATCATTACCATCATCATCACCACCACCACCACCATCATCATTTCTTCATTGTCTGTTAACACCTACTTCTCAGGGCAACCTGTACCTCGCACTGGCTGGGTGTTCTTACTTATGAACTAAAAGTAGGAAGGGCCAGGCAGGTGACAGACATGGGTTCCCAGCCACGTCCAGGGCACAGGTCCTCCTGAACAGCTACTTTTGAGCACGGGGCTCTGAATCTGCTTCTCGTGACACACCTGAGGCTTCTAGGGAGGGCAAAGATTACAGACGCTGATGTTGTGGGCCTACTGACCTCGCATCTCCCTGCAGCGGCAGACCTCACAATTCCAGCCTGGAAACAGATGGAAGGGAATGATGGGGTGGGCCCATGTGTGGATTCTGTAAAGCTTTCTTGGCACCTGCCGGGCCCACTCATTTCTATATCCTGCCTGCTGGCTTCTGTGTTACACGTTCTGCCTTGCAGAACCGTGATTCTCACAGAAACTGCAGCATCCACAACTGGATTATGTCTATGTGGCCATTTAAGAAAATGTCTGTAGCCTGGGGAGGAAACTCCGTTAGTAAAGTGCCTGTCTTGCAAGAATAAAGACCTGAGTTCAGTCCTCAGAGCCTTCCATAACAATGCCAGGCATGGTGACGTAGGCTTGCAACCCCAGCTAGGAGAAGCAGAGACAGGAGGCTCCCTGGAATGCAGCTGATCTAAACCAGCTGGTGAGCTCAAGGTCAGTGAGACTCGGCCTCAAAGTGGGTGTGGGCTGCATTCTTAGTGGTGACCCTTGGGCTGCTTTCTGGTGTCTACATGCATGTGCGTACACATACACATGAACACGCCAACAAGTATGCACACACTCACATGTTTAACATGTTTGTTGTTACTGCACAAGAGGACCCCAGAACTGCAGGGTAAGACGCCCAGGTGAGGCAGGGAGGGAAGGGTGGGCAATATCTTCCCTTCTCCCTTCCTACTGCACGACCAGCCCAGGCAATGAGAGCTGGTGTAGCTTCAGCCATTCCAAAAACCAACCGAGTTCTGCTGCCTTCAGATCCAGTTCATTGGCTCTGGAAATGGGTCACGCCGACAAGCCAGGCTCATCCATCTGCTGCTCTGACCCTCACGGGCTACATCCTGCCAGGTAAGTAGGGATCGGGGCTGAGCCAGGCTGACGGAGACTTGGTTCTCCTGGCTCCCAAAGACAAGGGGAATGAGGCTGGCCACCTGACAGACAGTGTCGCCCCCAGCAGGAAAGCCAGTCACCAGGGACATTCAGAGCCTGCCGAGAGGGGGTTGTACTAGAAACTTCCAGCATTTCCAATCACTAGCTCACTCGGGCAGCATGTCCTGAACCGCTCATGTCGCTGGAGAACAGAGGCAGCTGACTGGTAGTTCGGAGCAAGCTCTGGAGCAGGTATGGAAATGACCCACTTCCCTCTCTCTCTCTCTCTGAACTCAGGCAATGTTTCAATCTTCCACAAAAAAAGCCAGCTCTGGAGGCTAGTTCAGGCAAGCTGGCTAAGATGGGTGCTAAGAAGAGATTAGGAGGGGCAGTTACAAGGAGGGAAGGGGACACACTGCAGAGAGGACACCACAAGGTTCTCTTCAGGCTGGGAAGAGGGATAGACGGAGACAAGGCAGACATTTTCAAAGGCCGGGTCCCAGGCTTTACAAGCCATTTGTGAGTTCTGAAATGCCATTATTAGACACAGCACCTACCCCAAGAGCATCCAGAACCTTATCCCAGAAGCACCAGTACTTCATCCCAGAGGCACTTAGCACCCAACCCTGGAGGTACCAGTACCCCTCCTGTCACTGTCTTGTCAGAGAGGGCAGCTCCTTCCAAAGTCAGTGCACCTCTGTCTTCCAATGACCTCTTGGAAGACTGTTCTGCAAATGGTGCCCAGCGGACAAGGTGGAGGAACCTGAAGGAAGTTGCCTCTACAAAGGCCTGCAGGCACACAGTAGCTTCTCAGAGAACAGCTTTGCTTGTGCCTTTGAAAGACTCTACACAGAGAGGCAGGGATAGGATATGCCTGGTTCAACACGAGGCATTTGGAGAGGTCCTTCTGTAGAGGTCCAAATGAGAGCCACACTATGGCCAGCAGAAAGCTCCAGGTTGTTTATTGCACATCACAGCTTGTACAGTGTCCCCCTGAGAGCATCCTATGATGACGTCCTAGTACTAACAAAGCCAGCCACCGAGAGGTGTGAGTACTGCCTGCTTCTGTGGATAGATCCACTGGTGGGTCTGATTGGATGGCAAGACTGTGAGTGGTCTTTGTTGAGGGAATTCCGTCACTAAGGGTGTTGCTTTGAAGAGGATCATTTCACTACCCCTTCCTGTCAGTCTTGGCTTCCTGGCCACCACACTGGAACAGTTCTGCCCTGCTGTGTTACCCCTGACAGAGGACTCTTGGTGGTCGTACCTAAAAGCAGTCGTGGTGATAGCCACACAGTGATAGAGACATTGCTAGTTTGACTGTCTCCTAAAGTGCATGTGCTGGAGACATTATCCCCAAATTCCTGTTTCAGACACTTGAGGGCAGGCCTTTGGGAAGTCACCAGGGTAGGTGAGGTCATGTGGGTAGGATGCTCATGGTGGTGTCATTGACCTGACAGACCTGAGATGTCACATCTGCTCTACCTTGCCACATGAGGCCCTCTGTCATTTTATAGCACCAGAAGGCCCTTGCCAGAGGCTGTACCACGCTTTTGAACATCCCAGCCTCCAGGGCAAATAAATGCCTATACTTTATAATTTTCCTGATGTGGGGTAGCAGAAAATAGATCGAGACAAAGACAGATAGAGTCCTGAACTTGACCAACTTTGGAGTGGATTCAACTCATATCTCAGGCTGAGCGAACCCTTTAGCCAAAGCTCAGAGGGAATACACACAAAGCTTCCAGGCTAGCATCTGATCTGCTCTGCCATGGCTTTCGGGGAGGAGAAGAAGAGAAGAACATCTGCCCTGTGAGCTGGGCTTCAATAGATGCTGGCCTCTGTATCCTGTAGGTCACTCCACCATTGAGTACTCTTGTGACAGATGATATGTGAACACGCCCTCTGTCTTAGTCAGGGTTTCTATTCCTGCACAAACATCATGACCAAGAAGCAAGTTGGGGAGGAAAGGGTTTATTCAGCTTACTTCCACATTGCTGTTCATCACCAGAGGAAGTCAGAAGTGGAACTCAAGCAGGTCAGGAAGCAGGAGCTGATGCAGAGACCATGGAGAGATGTTCCTTACTGGCTTGCTTCCCCTGGCTTGTTCAGCCTGCTCTCTTATAGAACCCAAGACTTTCAGCCCGCTGATGGCACCACCCACAAGAGGCCCTACCCCCTTGATCACTAATTGAGAAAATGCCCCACAGCTGGGTCTCATGGAGGCACTTCCCCAACTGAAGCTCCCTTCTCTGTGATAACTCCAGCCTGTGTCAAGTTGACACACAAAAGCAGCCGGTACACCCTCTGATGGGAAGAACTCAAGGAAAGCATGTGTCACACTCAAATGTCACACTCAGATTTCCCTCTGTGGGTCCAAGGATCCTCCAGGGAGACGTGATTGAAGAGGGACACCCCAGATGGAAAGTCACAGACTCTGTCACTCATTGGCTCATGAGACAACTGCTTACTAAGCTCCTACTGTGAGCTGGTACTGCTATCTGTAGGGATGCAGAGGTGAAGAGAGACAGTGGCATCTAAAAGGCAGCTCATCACTGCTGGACCTCAGACATAGTTGTACTGTTGTCTATCACATAGACTTCAGAGGCTACAGCACCACACATGACTATAACAGCCAGTTCAGGAAGTGATAGGGAGACCTGTCCCTGTGGTCTCTGGATGTTCTTCTCTTATGTTCTGCTCTTGTAGCTCTGGCCACTGTCATCATGGCGGGCAGAGACTGCTGGTGGGGGAGTAAACCTGTTGTTCTCAAGCTTACAGTGCAATGAGAAGTATCATGGTCAGCTAGAGGATGAGGGGCTCGTGAAGAAGAGCCAGCAGGAGCACCTGTCACCCCACTGGAGGTGCAGCTTGGGTAACAGCTGCAGACTCACAGGCAGTGAGCTTGGCAATCCATCCAACAGTTGGACGAGCCGAAGGCTGAAGATGGTTGTCAGCTAACTGACTGAGTGAAGAAGGGTTGGGAAGTGGGTCAACTTGGTGGCCTCAGGACAGTGCTGCCAGCCACTAATGCATTCGAATACCAATGAGCCCCAAAGAAAAGGTCACCATTCCACGGTCACACCCTCCAAGCAGTCTCACATCATAGGCCCAGGTCTTTGACACTGAGGAGAAGAGAGAAAGTCAGGGCTATGGTTTTGCTTTGTATATGAAATCAGAACAAAGGGAAGGCTGTGGGCAGCCCATCCTCCACACAGGGCTGGCTGCCTCTTACCTTCTTTAAGACTCCCCTCAGGTCCTTCCCAACCCCAAACCTAGCACCAGCACTCAGTGGGGGAGACCACAGCTGTGCGTGAACCTGGCTCCCTCTGAGAATCAGCTGGCAGAGCTGAGAGAGTCCCCAAAGCGGACCTGACTCGACCTGTTTACCCAGTGTTTCCTGGACTCTGTACTCTTCTGTCATGGATTGTCAGAACCACAAAACCATGTGCCTGAACACAGCAGGAGCTGGGTTAGCGTAGGTGTGAGTGTCTTGCTGTAGCATCTGTCCTGTGGGTCCTCCTTTCTAGTCATACCCGCTGCCCAGGCTACCTATAAAGGGCAGGCCGGAAGGGAGGCCGGAAGGGAGAGATGGTTTGTGAAACATCAGCGCAGTACTCAGGAACATTGTCGTGGGCTGGTTCGTGCTAGCCAGGGAAAACATGACCATTGTGTATGCCCATGACAAAGCACCAGATCACACCTATGAGCTCTGGCCTGGCTTGCAGCCCCAAGCCAGGAGACCCCACTGTATGGATACTCATTCATGGCTCAGCCTCATGGGATTTTAGATTTCAAGACTAAAGCCCTTCCAGGGATGGCAGCTTCTGACTGGAACGGATCCCTGTGGAAGAACTGAGGCCATATATCTGTTGCTACCTTAGAAGATGCTAACCCTGATGGACCTCATGGAGTGTGTGCTTAACCAGGTTCAAGATGGCTCCCATCTTCCCTTAGGCCTATCTGTACCGCCTTGTAAATCTCGGCTTCCCTAGCACCTTACCAGTCAGCCTAGCTAGAAACTCCACCCCCCATATCTAACAAGGGTCGGTCCTCATCCTCCACCCTGAACTCCACAGAGAAAGGGCTCCATTCTACTGGGTGTGGGGTGGCCTCATGGACGGAGATGGCAAACCTTTCCTGCCAGAGGTCAGATGGATAACTATGGGGATCACACACTATCTCTGTGGCAGCTGCTCACTCTGCCCAAGACACGCAAGTGGACAGCCATGCCTAAGCACCCATGTGATGTTTGTATGAGGAGGTTGAAATTCAAATTTCAAGCCGTTTCCACGTGTGGAGAAAGAATGCACTTTTGATTCCCCAACCATTTAAACACACAAAAGCCACCTCTAGCTCTCAGAGTGCGCACATAGGGGAACCAGGCTGAACTTGGACTGTGGGCTGCCTGCCGTTTGCCAAGCTCTGATCCTGGGCCTCACATTCTCTTTGTAGCTCTGCATACACGGTGCCTAACATTCAACATGAGATTACCAGACGCACTGGAGGACGGGGTTGAGGAACAGAATACAGGGAAAGAAAAGGGAAAAGACCCAAGAACTCGTCGCAGGGAATATCCGGCTACACCCTGGAGTCATCAGCAGCTAGTTCTGGCATAACAGTGATTAATAAGCATAAGAAGATATGGGAGGCTGGAGAATTCCAGGAGAGAATGGGGACACAGATAATGCTAATATTATATATGTAAATAATGTATATGAATAATTCATATATGAATAATACATGTGAAATGTTGGAGGAAAGTGTTTATTCTTGTTAATCCCGCTGTTACTGGTCGTGAACAATGCTTACTTCCTTTGGGGGGAGCTGTGGTTTTCCTCTTCGTGTAAAGAGGAGTGGGACTCAGATCCTCAGCCTGCCTCCAAACCCCTTAAGTTTTAAGACCGACATTGCTGGAGCCAGCATATGGAGCAAGACAGAACTCCCTAGATTCTCAGGCTCCACACAGCATGCTTCCTTCTCTTGAATCTGTTTTCTACATGTATCAGGGCAGGAAAGGCTTAGCTAAAAAGAAAATCTTTGGATTGTTGAGAATACAGGGGCCCTAAGCCGTGAAGCACTTACCAGACCCTGCTACAAAGAGGAGACACGTGAGCTCCATCCAGCAGGCTTATGAGAACAGGGCCTTGGGAGAGGACAGACACACTGACTGCCACCAGCAGCCATGAGCCAGTGATCCCTGGGTGTGTGGCAGAAGTGTCAGAGCAGGAGGAGCAGAACCAACAGCTCTCAGAGGCCAGCCTCTGCCTCCTGCCCCTGAGTAAGTCACTCCTATCTCTTGAGAAACCACGCAGCAAACTGTCATCAGGCATCTTCACAGGGTGCAGGGTGGGAGTGGTCGGAGCTCTTCTTGATGACAGAGGGACTCAGGGAATGAAGGGGGCTCCCAGCCTTGACACTAGTGAGCTGCACGGAAGAGGGGAGGGTGGAGCTGTGAGTGATCTTGCTTGTCACCTTGACAGGATTTAGAATCACCATGGAAACACAGTCAGTGACTTATCTAGATTAGGTTAATTGAGGCAGGAAGAATTAACCTGAATACGGATAGGATGTGGCCTGGACCCAAGATGGGAGAAAGGGAACTGAACACTCAACTGCTTCCTGAATGTGGCCATGGTGTGACAACTGCTTCCTGAATGTGGCCATGGTGTGACAACTGCTTTCTGAATATGGCCATGGTGTGACAACTGCTTCCTGAATGTGACCATGGTGTGACAACTGCTTCCTGAATGTGGCCATAGTGTGACAACTGCTTCCTGAATGTGGCCACTGAATGTGACTTCCTGAATGTGACAACTGCTTCCTGCTCCCCAATTCTGCCTTTCCACCATGATGACCTGTGACCTGGAAGAAAACCCTTCTTCTTTAAGAGCTCTTGCTGGGTCTGGTCACGCCAATGGCACAAGAAGCTGATGCAGATGATCGCCAACTCCCACAGCAAATTCCTACAAACACTCACTGGCCTAGCCCTTCCTGTCTGACATCTGCCCAAGACTTCCTATGTGCCAGATGGACCAGTCAGTCTCATAGCTCTGTAAGGTGTGTAGCCCAGAGCCCGGAGGCTGCATGGGCCACCCAGCCACCTCACAATCCAGTCATCATCTCTGCACTGGCCACACCAGCACATCCTTCTTCCCCAACTCCTCACCTCTGCACTGCACCTGCAGTCCCTCAGGGCAACTCCCCTGCCTCACAGCAAACCTCTTGCCCTGTCTGCTTCCTTGTCTAGGTGGGTACCACAGCATCTTCCCGTCCTTCAATCCCCCATCCCACCTGAGGACTCTGATTGTTCTATTGCTTTCCTGGCCAACACAACCGCAACACAACCCTGTCTCCTCTTAGCCAACAGCACCATGATCCAGAGAGACAGAAGGCTGGTATGGAGATGTTTCATCAGGCCAGAAGAACGAGCATGTGGCTGAGGAGTGTCCTATCCAGGGGCTCTGCCCCAGGTCTTCAAAGAGACTCGGGGGACTTGCTGCCCATGACCCTGTCTTATATAATGACGTTGCTCAGACAACACATTTCCTTTGGCTTCTCTGGCATTGTGATTTCTACTCCTGGACAGAGCACTGACATCCTGCCTGCCTACTGGATCTCTCTGTCCTTGGATAAGTTGACCAGATTCTGAATAAAACTGTGGGAGCTGCAATCCTAGGCAGAATGCACACGGCTCTGAGTTGAGTTGCTGGAACCGTGGGCTCCTAGAAAGAGGCTCCTCGTCTCTCTTATCTCCGTGTCCCTAGAGCATAGCCACAGAGTAAATATTTGGCAAGTGTCTGACTGAGCAGAGGAGAGACAGCCTCTGATCATGTCCCAAGTGCTCCTCTCCTTTAACTCCCCTGAGGCACAGCCTGGTTGTGGGCCAGGCCTCCCTCAGCCGCTGCTGAGAGTCAGGGAGCCAGTGAGCATGTCCACCGGCCGCTGCCTCGTGCTCTGGCACTGAGTGGACTCGCTCACAGTGCTTGAGTGTGGCAACCTGCATTTGCTGGGACATCCTGGATGGGGCTGCTGTCACCTCACATGGTGACCAGGATGTGCTCCTGTGGAGCACACTCACAGATGGCGGTCGGTGTGAGGGATACAGAGGAAGAGAATCACTAGTCATGGGGGCCTGGATGTTCTAGTCGTGGCCACACACTGCCAGCACGGTGACCTGCCCAGAGGTCATCAGAACACTCAACTGCAGTTATTCAGGCTCCATAAACATCTCTGCTCACCTTCTTGTGGGCGAGGGAGGTGTGGATCTTAGCCCTGCTTCCTGGAAGACCCATGTGCTGTGTCCCTGCTCCCTGGGACAGAGGAGTGAGACAGTGTGGACGGCCACATTATCCTCTCTCTCTGGAGGAGGAATCCTTTCTTCCTAAGTCCCACACCTGCTCTTCCTGCAGGGACAACAGCTTCCTCACGTGATGAGGATGGGGTAAGGCCTTTCCTTAAGGCTTGCAATTCCTACCCCTGCAGTGGCTCACGCTGGCCTGGCAGACAGGGCAGCTGTCTATAGAGCAGTCACTACATGCACTTTTCTTTCAAGGCTAGAAACTGATTTTCAAACAACTTCTAGGCCCCAAGGCCACAGTCCCAGGTCAGCAATGTGGGGAAGCCAGACTCCTTCTACCTCAAGAGAGGAGTCTGTTCACATTTCTTATGTCTCCTTCAGGGGCACATGTATGTACACACTAATACATGCATTCATATATGCATAGACATGTGACTAGGTACAGCTGTGAACACAAACACACAGGCATGGATAAATATCCACACAAGCATGGAGACAGATACACACTATACATGGATATAAAGTGCATACACATGGGTATGTACCCACAAAGCATACGTGCCCTTCGTATGACTCTCTATGCACCTGGAACTTCTAGACTTCCACTTTTCCTGATCCTCTTCCATGTACACAAGAATGTTGCCTTCCATACACCCCACCTGTGCATGTGCTTGTGTGTGTGTGTGCGTGCATGCATGCGTGTGTGTGTGTGTGTATGTGGTGTGTGTATGTATGTGGTGTGTGTGTGTGTGTGTGTGCATGCATGCATGCGTGTGTGTGTGTGTGTGTGTGTGTGTATGTGGTGTGTGTGTGTGTGTGTGCGCGCACGTGCATATGCGTGTGTAAGCCAGGTCTGTCTGCTTGGGGAGATGTAGCAGATTAAACCTGCACCTCTGGGATTCTCACATCTCCTACCATTCTCTCTTTGTAGAAATACTGGCCAGTGATGAGTCAGACATTATCTCTATTTTACAGACGGGGCACTGAGCTTCCAGGATAAAGTGACTTCAGCAGGACAGTGGCTGGCTCAGAGTGAAGCATGACTTGAAGGTGGTGATGACTCTTCGTGTGAGGCTTCCCTTTTGCCTGGGTGCTGTGTCTCAGAGATGTGTGCAATTCCCTTGGGACCTGGGATAGGTCTTGCCAGCTGTTCAAACTCACTGAAGGTGCTTTGTAGTCCAAAGGAAAATAACATTATTGAGACTGAATACTGGCTAGGGGGAGGGCTGGGGTGGGGGAGGGGAGAGATGGTGGGGGGAAGAGGGGGTAGATAG
>NW_022196900.1:112715258-112750314 GCF_008632895.1 Mastomys coucha
TAGAGGAGGGGAGGGATGGTGGGTGGGGGAGGGAAGGGGTGGTAGGTGGAGGAGGGGAGGGCTGATGGATTGGGAAGGGGGAGGGCTCATGGATGGGGAGGGAAAGGGCTGGTAGGTGGGAGGGGGGAGGGCTGGAGCAGGGATGTGGTTGTCTTTAGGAGTAGTGTTACCAGTAAAACCCTGTCCACCACCAGTGAAGACAGGTAAAACCCTACTGTGGTCCTCTGGTGTGGCTGTAACAGCTTACCTCCACAAGGAGCTCACAGTTCCCAAGGCTGGATGCCCAAGGTCAAAGCCAGCAGTTTCAGTGTCAGGTAAGGACCCACTGTTTCCAAGATGGCTACTTGCTACTGTCCTCAGAGCACAACAGGCTCACACCATCTCTTTTGAAAGACGCTCATCCATCATAAAGCCCACACGTAGGCAGCTGCGTCCTGCCTCCTGCCTCGGTGCAAGCCCTGAGTGAAGCAGCTCCCAGCATCTCAGGTAGCCCTCACACAACAAGACACTGCAGGAGAGCGTACCTCTGAGGGCCAATGAGATCACACGTCTAACACCAGGTGCTATCAACACAGACCAAAGCTGGAGAAGGTCCCCTCTGTGAGTGTCTACACCATCTAGAGTGTGTGCGGACGATATCTGGGAGGTCACCCTGGGCTGGGGCCAGGAAGGAGAGAGAGGAAGCGAGCTTCATACCCAAGGCCAGCACTTGTGACTTAGACCCAGCCTGGCCATGAGCCTCTGCTCTCCTAGTCTGAAGACATGCAGCTGGCAGGCCGCCCCATTCATCCATGGTGGGGCTTTACAAGTCAGCAAATGGAGGCAAAGACTAGGAAATGCTGGTGACAGTGATGAGGCACAGGGTGACTCTGATGTGCACATCTAAGTTCCGCCTGGGAATATCTACCAATAGATGTGTATCTACAGCAAAGACCCTGAAGATGCAGGGAGACAGACAGCACCTGAGTTGGCCCTGTGAAGACTGAGGAGGGAACTGGTTAGTAACCAGAAGCCAAAGCTTGCTCTCAGGAGCTGGGGAGACAGGAGGATCCTTGGTGGAGCCTGCAGAGAGGCTGCAGGGCCGGTCAGCTCCTCCACCTCAGATCTGCTTGCTCAGCACTTGGAGCCAAAGGCACACAGTAAGCCTCACACTTTTTGGTAAAGTCCCTTCATCTGTGGTCCTCGGGGTTCCATCAGGCTCTATGGAACTCCAAGGCACACACACGACTCAGTTCTGTGCACCAGTGAGGATAGAAGCCACCGATGATGCGGATAGGGACCTGAGGGCGATGATGTGGCCCAGCTCCACAGTCCAGACCCTGTTCTGTGGAGGTTGGAGGATTGGGAGCATCAGCACCAAAGGAGGTCAGGGGAGTTCAGGCTCTCGTGGGAGAGGAGAGCAGCTGAGTGCTGGACACTGTGTCCTCCCCGGGCAGAAGCGGGGCTGGGAAGACTGAGCCTCACTTGGCACAGGTAGCCTGAAGCTATCACATCTCGGCACAGGCTGCCTGTGGCTGGAGGGCCTGAAACAATTAATTTAGGAAATTGTCATGGTGCTCTCTTCAGAATACTCCGGGCCTCCGAGGGTGTCTCCGAAGACCGTCTGTTATCGTTATGCGGCGTTATTTAGCATGATTGCACAGATTATTTTGATTATTTCCTTTCCAGCTGCGGAGGGAGCTGCAGCAAGGAGCGCCTGCCTGGGCTCACTGGCTCTTTCCAAGGAGACAGTGGGGTGTGGTGGTTGAGAATGAGGCTGGACAACTGCGTCTGAACACTAGGCTCCTTACACACCACTCAGACTGGCGCCTGGCTGTCAGGCCGAAGCTCACAGCCCAAATGAACTGCTTCTGCAACTTGCCTGTCACACCTGTGGGTGACAGCCATCCACACACAAGCCCTCAGGCTGGGGCTCAC
This sequence comes from Mastomys coucha, assembly GCF_008632895.1. Lineage (NCBI taxonomy): Eukaryota > Metazoa > Chordata > Mammalia > Rodentia > Muridae > Mastomys > Mastomys coucha. The sequence continues at coordinate 112,717,176 of NW_022196900.1, forward strand.
TCTGGTGATCATCTTCGTAAGTTCATGGCGTTTATGCATTAAGGTTGGTTTGTGTGCTCCTGCACATGTGACTCTACATGCTCTACAACATGGCTGGGCATGAAAGCATGTATATGAGTTGACATGTGTTCTGTGCACACACATGCGTGTGTCTGAAGGGCACGGTATCTGTGCATACCTGAATGTGCTCGCTGGAGTGCGCCCTGGGTGTCTCTGCACCCAGCCTTCCTCTCTCTCTGCAGAGCCCAGTCAGGTCTGTGCCCTTCCCCATCAGCCTCCCAGGGGCTGCTGTAAGAAGCTCTCTAATAGAGTTCAATAATCGCTCTGCTGATTGACTCACTGACCTTGGACAAATCACTTACGCTCCCAACCTGCTCATCTCCCAGAGGACCAATAGGTGCAAGTTGGTACTAACTGCAGAGCACTGTGCAAACATGAGGCCTCTGCACGCAGGTTCTGTGGGGACCAGAGGGGGCTATGCCCAGCGTGTAAGGGACTTCGAGTGTCAGCATGGCAAGCCCGGCCACCTTCTGAGCCCAGTCTTACAGGTAAGCAGCCATGGTGATGGACGGACTCTCCACACCCAGCTTGACCTCACACACAGGCGCCAGGTTCTCCACAGCACTGCCAGGCTCCAGCATGCCTTCCCCACTCTTTTTCTGCAGCCTCTGCAGCCAGCCCATAGGCCCTGAATACACAGATCTCAGCTTTCCTCAAATAAACCCCTCTGCCTCCCCACCTCCCCGCCTCCCTCGCTGTAGTATGGAGCAGAGCCAGAGCCTTGACCAGGCTCGTTTCGGGCTTGCTGCAACCCTGCACCCCCTCTCTGCCCTGTGATTAAATCATCAAGACCGAAGCAGTGTGCAGATCACCAAAGTCAGGAGGCCAATTACTCTCTGGTCACTTTCCAGCAGGTAAGCCAGACACTGATCTCCTCAAGACCTCCGGAGGATGGGGTTGAGGCGGCCTGACCTTCAGTTGCAGCCTTGCCCAGCTGTACACAGCACTCATCAGTTGGAGCTGAACTGCTGATGACAGACAAGTCTTCTGTGATGGGAGTGGGGAGAGGGTATCAGAATGTCCTTTGGGATGGTACAAAAATCTCAGCATCCAACTGCTGGCGTGATTGAAGGGATGAATGAATGAACGAATGAATGAATGAATACATGTGAATAAATGAATGAGTGCATGCATGCATGCACAGCAGAATGAATGACCACATGAAGGAATGAATGAATGCATGTGAATGAATGAATGAGTGTATGCATGCATGCACAGCAGAATGAATGACCACATGAAGGAATGAGTGAATGAGTACATGGATACGTGCATGGCAGAATGAATGACCACACACCTCTGTGAATGAATGATCAAGGCAGGTGATATCTGCGGTTTCTCTCTCTCTCGTTGGGTGCTCATCTTCCCATAGTGTATTTACATACTGGCCCATCTCTCAGACTCTCTTAGCTTTGCATGATGTGTGCCTCCTGCCCTTCACTGACCTCTCTCTCTGCCCTGTGCCCTCAGGCCTCATGGCTCCCACCCCAGCCACACCCATGAAACAAACCCTTTTCTTCCAGACTCTGTTGTACATCCTGTCTCCTCAGGATCCAGGCAGACAAGAGCCCAATGACCCTGTGGGGATCAGAGCAGAGAATGGGGATCTGTTTCTAAAGCTTTGAGGGCAGAAGCGGATGAGACAACCCCAAGGCTGGTGAGCGTGGGTGTGGTGCAGTTTTTCCTTCAGAATCACGAACAGATGCCAGATGAGAGAAATGACTCCACCCAAGTCTAGCTTGGCGAAGGGATGAGTTCACAAAGCATTCTTACAGGAACACGGGAAGGGCTCACTTACAGGAGGACCGGGGGTGATCCCCAAACAATGACACCTTTGAGAAATCCCATCCCAGAGGGGATGACAAGGTCCCCACACTGCATGGGTCTAGAGTCTGGAATGTTAGGTGACAAACAGCTGAGTAACCATTTCCACTACATACTGTCAAGGGACAGATAAGATAGTAGAGGGTCTCAGCAGGTGACCTCAGCCTTTCCAGGGTCACCATAACAGCCAGGAGAGGCTCAGAGAACAGTGCTCCATCCTGTGGAGTGGCAAGGATACAAAAGCCAGGGTCTGCAGACAGAGACAGGACCCACCCCTGGGCACAGCAGCACCTTCCCTTCCTGGTAACTGGTGCCTGAACTCCAGCCTAGCACACTGGCTGGGTCCCTTAGATGTCACCACCATCATGGCCACAAGACTGTATCAAACACAGTGACCAAAAGGAAATCCCAGAGCTGAGGGGACGCTTGGTGTTGAGGAACACTTGCTTCTGTTCTGGAGAATTGGGGTTCGGTTCCCAGCACACACGGAGAGACTCAGACCACTTGTAACTCCAGCTCCAGGGGCTAAACACTCTACTCTGGCCTCTGCAGGTTCCTGCACTCTTGTACACACCACCGCCAGCACACACACACACACACACACACACACACACACACACACTCTCACACCATCTTAAAATAAACAAACAAGAAAGAAAACACCACCAATTCCAAAGAGTTGCAAGGGCCCACCATGATTCCCAGGAAAGACACGTTCTGCAGCACACGCGTGTGAGGGTGGCAGGTAGGGTGGCTGGTTCCACAGTCTCACCGGTAAAAAACTTTCTCCCGGAGGGAAGGTGACCCTTGTGTAGGGAGCCACTAGCTGAAAAAGGCAGCAGGATGTATGTCATCGATTTACTGGTTTGGTTTATTTGTTTTATATTCTGAAACAATTCCAGTCTTGGAAGCTTGGCAAGAAGAGGCAGTGACCCAGAGATCCTTCACCAGCCCCCACCCCAGGGTGTCACATCTGCCTTCTAGAGCAGGAGAACGGAGTCCTGAGTGACTTGCCACTTCTACCTCTCCTGTCGCCAAGGTTTAGGCTTTCATGGGCTTGGCAGTTTTTAAGACCATCAGTCATTTTATGGACCATTCCCCTGGTGTGCACTCTTGAGTAAAATCACTAAAGCAGTTTTCCTCTGAGCCCTGCCAGGTTGGTTTCTGGACCCGATGGGGACCGTGGAAGAGCTGAGCTCTCTTGCCGAGGTCACCTGACAAAGACACTGATTTCCTCTTCTTAAGGTTAAATTTATTTTTGATTAGGTATATGCGTGAGTGCCTGTATGGAAGTCTATGCACACAGACGCAGTGCCTGAGGAGGCAAGGAGACCGTTGGATCTCCAGAACTGGAGTTATAGATCGCTGTAAGCTATGTTGTGTGTGCTGGGAACAGAACTCTGCCCTCTGCAAGACCAGCTTAAACACTAAGCCTGGGTAACATATTATGGAGCCTGGGGTCCTTCCGTGACAAAGGCTAGAAACAGAAGTCTGAGCACAGGGCTCTTGTGAATAGAGAGCCAGGGATGTCCTCAGGAACATGTCTGGAGCCAGCACGTCTATACTGGATTGAAACTCACAACCACTGCAAGTCTCGATAGGTCTGTACTGGGGGACAGGCCCTCAAAGATGTCAACTCTGTGGACACTTGTGTCTACAAAGAGAGGGATAAGACACAAAGATGTTCTGTGGAGAAACCTTGAGAGGGTGAACGAGGTGACAGGAATATGTTTCTGCAAGCCAAGAGAAACCTGGTCTTGTAGATCCTGGAAGGCATACACCTTCCTGCAAACACCAGAGTCTGGTCTTCCAGCCTGACTTTCTGCCTTTTCAGTCCCCACCTTGTCCCAGCTTCCTCTCAGCAGCTGAGGAGACTCACACACTGACTCGATCCAGTCCAGCAGGGTAAGCTTCTTGCACCCACATCCCTACCTCCATCTCTGCCTCTCTTCCTTGCAGGAAACCTGTCTTTCTGCCTATTCAACACACTTGACCTCCACATCCCAGCTGGAGATTATAGGCATAATGGTATTGTGCACTCTGTAAGAAGTATCCTTGTATTACTCAAATGCTGATCTCTGGGCCTCCATATCTGGTTGCAACCCTTATTCTGAGAATTTCCTGTCCCAATGCTTCTCTGATTGGTCAATAAAGCTGCTCAACCAATGACTGAGCAGAGGAGAGAACAGGGCTGGACTTCCTCCTAATGATGTGTGTGTGTGTGTGTGTGTGTGTAAGAGAGAGACAGAGACAGAGAGAGACAGTCAGAAACACACAGAGAAAGACAGAGACGAGAGAGAGAGAGAGAGAGAGAGAGAGAGAGAGAGAGAGAGAGAGAGAGAGAGAGGAAGAACAGGGAATTTCCATGAGGAGAGGGTCCAGAAGACACCATGAGAGCCCAGAAAACACCCGGAGCCCAGAGAGCCAGATCAGTACCAGCAAAAGCCACAGGGATTTTGGCTGGGAGGTAGACACAGTAGCTTAGAGGATTAAAATAAAGTAATACTGCTCAGTTGTTGTGCCCTTAAAGCTTGTTAAATAACTACAACAGTCCAGTCTCAATTACTAGGGAGCAAGCTGAGGTAGGAGAAAAACTGAGACTCACAAAAAGCCACAAACAGGATGTTCCCAAGCACAGGCCACCACAGCTCTAGCCAAGGTACTGTGCTGGAACCACGGAGTTGGATGCCGCCCAGGATGGAGTCTGGGTCCCCCTGTACACACTTGATAAGATTCAGGTGACACAGGTAGCCATTTCTAAGTGTCTTCCCTGAAACACCCAGATCACTCACGTTATGCAACAATCATGGCTGTCAATCCCCAGAACTTTCTCACATCTTCAACCTTATTTTTATGTCCCCATAAAAACTCCAAGTCCTCAGCACCTCTTCCAGCTTGTGGCTGACACTTTGGTCCTGCTGTCTATCTTGACGAGGACCGCTGTGTAAACGGAACAGTCCCTGGTCTCTTCATCCTTGAGCAGAATGCCCCTGGACTGGCCATGTTGCAGCTGATGTCACAATCCCTTTCCATCTGAGGGCTGTGTGGCAAGCAGTTCATCTGCCAGTGGGCACCCAACCCCTGTTCATGACATCACTATGAACACAGGGGGTCAATACTAGGTGGTACCCCACTTTCAACCATCTGGGGTACAGGTCCTGTCAGATCCTTTGTGCCCATCAAGAGTGTGTAGAGAAAGCCACTTGGGAGAGTGGTGAGGGCCTACAGCTCTTTCTGGAGCAAACGAAGGAAGCTTGAACTCTCATAGGGAAACAGGAAATAAAGACCCAGGGTCTGCAACAGGAAATGAAGGGGAAGAGATTCAATGTGACCCAGGGTCTGCAACAGGAAGTGAAGGGGAAGAGATTCAATGTGACCCAGGGTCTGCAACAGGAAGTGAAGGGGAAGGGAGTCGCTGTGACCCAGGGTCTGCAACAGGAAGTGAAGGGGAAGAGATTCAATGTGACCCAGGGTCTGCAACAGGAAATGAAGGGGAAGATGTCTACTGAAATGCACGGTTCCATGTCAAGACCCCCGGCAGCCACCCAGGCCTCCACACAAGAAATAGATGTCAGAAGCACGAAAGATAAGAAGGAGAATACGGAGAACCCTGTGTGCCCCTTCCTGTCTTCCGTTGGCTGTGACTTCAAATGCCATGCTCTGGGGGTTACTCCTGTGGGTGAGAGAATGTGAAACCTACCAACGCTGTCCCTGCACCACCACCAGGAGGACAGAGGATAGCTGAGCGCAGAATTCAAATTGATCAAGGCCTCCGGGAACCAACTTAAGGATCTGTTCAAAATCAAATTAACTTTTTGACTTACTTCCCCAGAAAGCTCCAGAGGCCACAAGGAGACCTGCAGTTAACACTCTCTGTGGGAAGTGTAGGCCAGGGGCTGGCTGGGGCCACGCAGGGGATGTGCTTCCAGCATGGGCGTAAGGATTTCTTGTCAGGAATGGGTGAGGGCAGCAGGTAGCTGTTGGTTCCTGGGTAGGAGACTGCTCTCCATGGCTAGAGCCCCTGACTGGGTGAGAGACTGCTTTCCATGGCTAGAGCCCCTGAGGCTGGGACTTGTGGTTCTAAGATTTCTCAGTCTCCTTGTCATTTAGCTTCAGGTCCGTGCAGCCTCTGCTGGGTATCAGTCAATGGGTACTCCAGTCTCCTGGGGAGAAGAGAAAGGTAACCCTGACCTGTCCTCCACTCTACCCCCAACCGTCAACCTGAGCCTGCCCAACCTTGGCTGTGGCCCCCTGACACCCTCTGGCATGGTCAGTGACGGCTCCCTTGTTTCCAGGGAGTCTGATCTTCAAGTCCTCCATCATCCATTTTCCTGTTGGGCTCTTTGTCTTGACCTTTGGTGGCTGTTTTAGCCAGGGATCCTGTAAGAAGCCAGGATAATGGGGTGTAGACAGGGACCCAGGCATCCCAGCTTCTGTCAGACTACACAATCTCTAGTCTACCCCAAGCCGATGTAAACATAAGTTGGAAAGATACATACTGCGTAGCCCCCATGTGAGACACACACTCAGCCTGTCTTAGTCCCATAGGACAGTCTAGGGAGCAAGCCATTTCCCTGGGATCCTGCTGCTGGCAGAGCTGAGGCTCATATCTCACAGTAACTGCCCAGACGGACCCAGACTCAACACACTAAGTGTGGCTTCTATGGAAAAAGTGCTGGGTGATTTGGTTTTCGTGACTGCAAAGCAGGAAAGTCCAGATTTAGACCCTTATAAGTAAGACTGTGTATGCCTGAGACCCAAGAGGGAATCATGGAGGATGAGGGTACCCACCACGTGCTGTCTGCAGACCCAGAGAAGCTCCCCAGAGCCAGGGTATCCAAGGCTGCCACTCATGCCCAGATCCAGGAGCTGAGAACCTGGGGGCTGCAGAGGCCAGAGCTCTGAGATCCAGGCAAGAGAAAAAGGATGCTCCCCCCCCTCCAGAAAGACAGTGGGAGAGAAGGAGGGCAGCCTCTTGGAAAGACAGAGGGAGAGAGGGAGGGCAGCCCCTTGGAAAGATAGAGGGAGAGAGGGAGGGCAGCCCCTTGGAAAGACAGAGGGAGAGAGGGAGGGCAGCCCCTTGGAAAGACAGAGGGAGAGAGGGAGGGCAGCCCCCACTCAGAAAGACATAGGGAGAGGGAAGGCAGGTCTCCCTCGAGCTTCTCATTCCATCTTGGATGCCAGCAGGAAATGATGCCTACCCTGCTGGTGAGGGTCAGCCTTCACTATACAGCCAACCCTTTCCATAGCCAACTTCAGAAGACCCAGCCAGGAGCCATACCTCCTCATTTCTACCCTGCCAGGTGATGCCTAAATGCAGCCATCACTGTAGAGAGGGCATTGGGCCACACTGCCTTGCCTAGGTCTTCCAGCCACTCTTCCTCCCACAGCCAGGCATCACATCCATGCCATAGAAATGTTTTCCTCTCCACAATGAGTGGAGCCCCGGCAGGAGAAAACCTAGAATTGAATGCCTCCCTGCTTTGCTCCTTCTCAGGGAGGAGGGGTGTAGCCCCTGAGCACAGATGCATGAAGCCTCTACAAGGGCCAGTTCCCGGTGGTCACCAGCCACATTGCTAGCCAGGGTCAGCACTTAGGTTCCTTCAGTTCCACCCCGATGTCTCAGAGTGAGCTGTAGCTGACCAACTTCCACCGTCATCTCATTTTGCTTCCCCTTGCTGTGATAAACACCCTGACCAAATTCAACTTGTGGAGAGAGGGCTGTATTTCACTTCAGAGTATGGTCCATCCCTGAGGAAAAGTCAGGGAAGGAATTGAAGGCAGGAACTGATGCAGGAGGCAAGCAGTAATGCTGATTACTGGATTGTTCCCAGGGCCTGCTGATCCGGCCTTCCGCCCCGCCCCCGCCCCCCACCCCCGCCCTGCCCCGTGGTGGCTCCACCCACAGTGGGCTGGACCCTCCCACCTCAACCATCAATCAAGAAGATGCCTCAGAGACCTGCCTTCAAGCAATTTCATGTGGCACTTCCTCAATTACAATTTCCTCTTCCTTGATATATCTAGGTTTGGGTCAAGTTGACAAAAAAATCCAACCGGCACGGTGACCCAGCTCAGACTGGCCTAGGGGATGGTGATGGAACCTGGAGAAGCAGCAAGGCATGCTGGGAGACAGAAGGGAACCCAAAGGCTCACAGGCACGGAAGCACTCTCTACAAGAACTCAAGGATGCTCCTCCCTCAGAAACTACGCCCAGATCTGGGGCTAGGATACCTTTCCCCATACTGCCCACCTATACAGAGCTGCACACTCCCCACGGATCCTCCTTGGGGCCCGCCCTCTCCTGCCCACGCCACTCCCTTCCTGAGTCCCACAATGACTGTTTACAGATCGCATTCAGGGTACTCTCTCTACCCAGTGTGCTCTGTAGTCAAATAGCAGAAATGGACAGGCAGCAGATTCCTCACACTTCCTGATCTGTGAAATTATATTTTAAATACCATCTACCCCACAGGGTTGATAAGAGGATGAGGCTAATGTGTAATTACACAAGTTCGGATCCCAACTCCGCCCTCCCAGGCTGTCTGACTTAGGACAAGTCCCTTAACCTCTCTGAGCCTCTGTTACCACCCTCAGCTGGCTCAGAACCAGGGGTATATCTACCTCCTGGATCATCTGCACACATTTTTAGATTTAATTCAAGCTGAGCCATTAGCATGTGCTCTCTGCAAAGATGTAGGACAGCTCACTGATGATATTAAGGCAGGGGATACCCTGAGACCCCTGCCACGGTCCGTTTGCTTTCATCTGCAAAGGTCTGAGTCTGGAGGCGTGTCTGTTCTTCAGCAGGAGCCCTGGGTTCAAGGCCTTTGCCCATCTGTCTGGATTTGTATTTTAATTGTCATGATGAGAAGGAAGCCCCTGCAAGTGCTTGTGTTCTCTCTTGCTCTCTGTAGGTTGAGACAAGTCAATACTCAGACGTGACCACTTAGGAGAGCAGCTAACTGGAGCTCTGTCAAGGACATGCAACTATGCACACCAGCCCCCCCCCCCCATCTACATCTCATAAGGGCAGCTTGCCCTAGAATTATGAGCACAGAAATCAGAGCGAAACGCTTCCCGTTCTATTTCTGGTCTAACAGACCACGGCATGTGGGCAGATCCCAAGGCCAGCATTTGCTCAGGTCTCTAGGAAAATAGCACTCGTCACAGTGGCTCTCCCCTGGCCCTGACATGGAGGGTGGGAGGGGAGTGGCCACCCGGCTCCATCCTGCCCCATGGGGCCCAGGGTCCTCATGCATGGCACTGTTGGGGAGAGGAGTGTCCTGGAGGAGTGTCCTGGAGGGCAGTGAATGGGACACTGGGCTGCTTCCCTGCTGAGAGTGCAGCCCATTGGGCCCCCTTCTGGGCTGTGTGCCCAGGGTTCTGAGACTCAGGCACAGGAGCCGAAGGCTGGGTCAAAGGCAAACTGACTTCCCTCTGCTGTGTGCTCCCTGAAAGTTGCCGAGTCCCAGCCTGAGCCCTGCCCGATGGCTGCACAGCTCTGGGACATCGTGTCTGTTGCATTGCCAGCCCAGCTGGGTCTCATGGTCTGATGGGACAGACAGATGACATTCTGTAGCTGTTCACCTCCCCATCTGTGCCAAGCATGGGCTCTAACTCACCCACGTCCCCCAGGAAGGCCCCTGCCATGCAGCTCCATACTGGCTGCCACCAACACTGGTGTTTCCAGGACAACACTGAGACAGAGGCCTGTTGCTGGCATGGAGCCGAGCCAGGATCCTCACTAAGAAGCATGAGTTCCTGGGAGACTGGGGGGCTGGGGACAGACACATGAGGAAAGGAGATGTCCTGGAAGGGCTGAGGGGCGAGTTAGCAAGGGTAAACACTCCAAGGCTTAGATGATATCTCCTCCTTCCCCCAGGGGGCAACCTTGCCCTAGGTGCCACAGAAAGCTACTCTGCATCTCTCTCATACACACACAGAGAGAGAGAGAGAGAGAGAGAGAGAGAGAGAGAGAGAGAGAGAGAGAGAGAGAGAGAGAGAGAGAGAGAGAGAGAGAGAGACGGAGAGACAGAGAGACAGAGAGACAGAGAGACAGAGAGACAGAGGGCACGTCAAAGATTCAAAGGTCTTATGAAGATCATAGGATGGCGGCACAGGGAGTACTCAGAAAGATTCAGACCTGAGGGGCCATCAGCCATCAGTCTGCATTTTCTCAGGCTGTCCTTGGGAAGGGAATAGACGTAGGACCGTCCTGCCCCAGAGATGTGTATTTCCCAGCATGCACCTAGCTACCCTGGGAAGCAGGCTCACAAATGCTGGAGCAGCTTACCTGACACCCACAGTCCACAAGATGGCAGTGACCATGGAGAGGTGTGGGGTACCAACTCTGCAGAGATGTTGCCTCAGAGGACCAATTGGGTGCAATGGGTGCAGGGGCAGAGGTCAACATTCACTATTCTTACAGCAGCCTGCAAGTTGACCTCACTTTTGAAACTGGGGAGATTCGTGTGTGGCGTGCACATGTGAGTCCTAGCCCCCCTCCTCTCCGCAAGCGGGGAGCCCTGCACTGCTCACAGCAGGAACCAGCACAAGCAGGTCTTCTAGAGCTCTAAGAGCTGATCCTGCAGCCCCAGGGCCACCAGCTCATCTTGGGAACACAGACACTGGACTCACTCCTCAGGCTGTCCCTGTACCTCTCAAGTGACCCTGTGACTCTGGGGAATGGGGACACCCAAGCCCCCTTTTGCCTGCCTGTCTGTTTATTCAAGGTGATCCCAAAGTCTCAACTTTCTCAGGACACATATTCACACAAGAACAGGGCTGTATACCCACTCGGACAGCCACAGTATCACGAAGGAATCAGAGCTGATGTGAATTTCCATAAGACGACAGACTGAACATCCTACAAAATCTGGGGGTCAAGCCAACAGAATTAGAACAAGAGGAGACACGGAACTGGGAAGCAGCAGACGTAGACTTGGTGGGACATGAAGGCTTCGGATGTTTGGAGGGAGTGAGACCACTCTACACAGTGTGTGGAGCGAGGTCAGGCAGTATTGCTACAAGCATGTTTCCGTGTTTGGGGTCCCCAGCTCCATGTCCCCCAGCAGGCACTGATAACTGGTAATCCAGGTTATTGACTGCTCTTGGCAGGGGTTGCGCTCCTTCACTCTAGCAGGCTACTCCCAGTATCAATAACTGGCTTTCCCTCTGGGGAGGATGGAGGCTTTGGGCTGAATGGCTGCTGAGGGCATGACTGAGCCAAATGGGGCTTCTGCTGCTCTGTTAATGGACACAGCAGGCCTTCCAGGCAGAGATGGTTCAGGGAGAGAAACAGCAGCTTGTGATCACTGTGACTAAAGTTTGTAGGAAAGAGAGATGAATGGGATGGGGCTTCTCCAGGGCCTAGCTGGGTAAGCTCCGGCTGAAACTGGACTTTGAGACCCCAGGCCTGCCCCACCCGGCAGGCTCCTCCTTGTCTTTCCTTGGGCTGAGATGTTTGTAGGTGTTTTTACACAAGGCAGATCTCTAACAGAATTCCCTTCCCCTACACACCATCTCCACACCCATCTCAACCCTCACACAGGCCCATGGTTCTGAGAGGCACTCTGTATTGCTAAGCCCAGGGTGCAAAGTGAAGGCAGGGGACCACATGGGCTAGCCTTGGCACCCAAGAACACTGAAGTCCTGACCATAGCACCTGTGCATGGGACTTTATGGAAGTGGATGGAATGAAGTTTGCAAGCTTGAGACGGGATCTTTCCAGACGACCAGATGATCCCCAAGTCTGTGGGAAGTGCAATGCATGGAACTTCACCCCTACTCCTAGTCCACAAATTAGAGTCTTAACCCCCAACTCCTGTGAAGTGAATGTGGTCTTTTGCTACAATGAGTTCGGCAAGTTACCATGAAGTCCTAACAGCTGGGGTCCCCGAGAGGAAGGACAGTTCTGGGTAGAAGTACATACGGACGGAAGATGTGTCTGTCCACCCACGAGTCACCAGAAGTGGGAGAAGAGAAAGCCAGTCTCTCTCAGCTTCAGAAGAAGCCAGCCCTGCCCACTGCTGGGGGACCCCTTCAGGGACACGCCACCTCAACCCCCAGCCTCCTGGGGACCTTTATGTGACCAGCTGGCTGGAAAGCACACAGCTCCAGCAGACTGTGCTCAAGAGGATCCCAACACTGTCACTGGACAAGAAGAGCCTCAGTATGGAAGTGTGAACGGACGGCATCTCTCTGCCCGTGTGGGATCTCACCTCCAACAGTGAGGAGGACGGATGGGTCCTTGGGGGAGGATAGGAACCCTGTGTAGACTCTGACCTGCCCACCTCTGCCAATAAGACAGTGCACCTTGTCCTGATCTGAGAAGTTGGGGTACTTTTCATCTAGATGATGTTTCAGGAGAGGAAGCCCAGGGGGCTGTTTATTGGTGAATGAACCTTCTGTGGGAATTTCAGTAGAATTCACCTCAATAGCTTTCTTCCCAAGCTGTCTTATATCAGCAAGCACCATATTACCCAGGGCTGAGTGGACCATAGGCACACTAAATAAGTCTCCTTGTGGATATCAGGTCCAAGGTTCACCCTGAGTGGGTAAAGGAAGATGGATGTAGGGTCTGTAATCAAGGCCACATTCCAGCAGACACCCAGACAGTCATGTGTCCACAGCTGCTCTGGATCCTGGAAGCTAAGGACAGACTGACAGCATCCAGAGGCCCCGGGCCTAGCTAGAGAAATGCCAGTACCTCTACCAAGTACACCCTGCTCTGCTCTGAGGTGTCAGCACCCGGCAGCCTGCACCCGGCAGCCTGCACCCGGCACCCAGCCATTTGCCACTGAAGATGAAGTTTCAGAAAGTGCAGGGACATTCAGCTGTGGCACCTGGGTTCAGCACTGAGCACAACTCGGCTCAGCTCCCTCAACCTTCCCTGATCATCCTGGAAGTTATGGGTGGCTGTCCCTGTACCCACTGTTCCCTCTCCCCTCCCCCCCCCAGTCAGGGCCCCAGTAATAAGAGCCCTTTGGGATGTTGAAGGGCTTCCAGGAAAGTGTTGGATAGCAGTGGCTTCTTTATGCCCTAATGAAGATGGGCCTCCAGCCATTAGGGAACACCGGGAAGAGGTATTTTGTGTGCCCTGAGTCCCTTGAGACTTGGCATTTGTCTTAGTCACTGTTCTACTGCTGGGAGGAGACACCAGGACCACCACAACTCTTACAAAGGAAAACATTTAACTGGGGCTGGCTTACAGGCTCAGAGGTTTAGTCCATTGCCATCATGGCAGGAAGCATGGCGGCCTGCAAGCAAAGTCTGCTGGAGAAGGAGCTGAGAGTTCTACATCTGGATCCACAGGCATCAGGAAGAGAGACTGGCACTGGGGCTGGCTTGAGCCTCTGAGGACCCCCCACAAAGCCACACCTGCTAACAGTGCCACTCCCTATAGGCCTATGGGGGCTGTTTTTATTCAGACCACCACAGAATTTAATTACTGGGCAGGCAATGGTGGCAGCTAGAGGGTCAGCCAAGCACAGCCACCACACTCACTCAGACCCACTCCTCACCCTGCCTGGGCTCTCTCCGCTGGACAGCACTGGACAGGACAGACAGACATGCATCAGGAATCTCGCTGAGTCGGGGCTGAGGCTGGGGCCTTGCCTGTTCAGGGGTTTATAGATACTGAGGGAGGTCTGCACCCCACTGTTTGGAGGAGGTTGTAGGTTCTAAGAGCCTGGTTGGGCCTGCTTCATGCTCATCCCAAGAGCATTCAACATCCATTTCCTCCTAACGCAGGCAGAGAGCCCGGCTTTCAGTGTTTATCAGTGAAGCACAGACTCCTAAGCGTGTAGATCCCTACACATGGGCTCCTTGGTGGCCCCTTCACATAGCTCTGGCATGTCCATCAGTCCAGGAAGGCGGGCCTCCTAATGAGCCTCTTCATAGAATAGCTTTGGATGGCCCTTGCCTGATCGTACCCGACCAGTTACAGGTGACTACAGTCCTGCTTACGCTTGGATGAGGGTACTAAAGATGCAGGAATAGCATTCTAGAATAGCCTTCAGTGTGCTTGGCACCAGGATCTGGGTCCATAGCAAGGAATACACAGTGACGCTGTGGTCTTTCTGCTTCCCAAGAATGACAGTGTGGTTACATACAATGGCATTAAGATCCGAGACAGCAGTTCACCTGCAGCTAGCTGAGGCCAGGGTGAGGTGACCGGAGGCACCTGCTCTCCAGGCCCTAAAGCTCCAGCAGCATCATGGGAAGATGGGACCAGAGCTGTGCTGGGACTCCAACAGGAAGGGGATCTGCAGCTGTCAGCATGCCTCTGGGCCTACTGCTTTCTGAGCTTCCTAGGGTTGCACTCTGCGCTCTCAATGAGCTCAGGGATGCGAGGTTTATCATCGCCTGGTATTTACCCGCCTGAGCCTGGGAAAGGGCACCTGGAGTGTTGAGAGCTGCCGGCTGATGACTCACAGAGGAACAGATGTCACCCACACCACAAAGCAAACAGCTGCACAGGTAGTACTCCACAGAGGGGGCTGGGCTGGGCCTTCCGACACCCGGAAGAGGCCGAGGAGGAGGGTGGGGCACACAAGGGACATCCCTTTGGGGCATGGCTTTCTTCACTGTCTTAGGTCTGTTTCAAGAGGTGGGGGTGTGGGGAGGTGGAGAGGTGATTTAGCGCTTAAAAGAACCCACAGCTCTCCCAGAGAACCTGGATTTGGTTTCTAGCGCCCATGTCAGGCAGCTCACAATCACCTGTGACTCCAGCTCTGAGAGGACCTGGGGGACCTCTGGCACTGGGATTCATCATACACACAGACACATACATGATTCTAAATAATAAAAACAGCCCTTTGAAATGGGGTTGGGGTGGTGGACAACTGGCAACTGCCCCAGAGGCCCGGCTTCAACCGCCCCAGAGGCCCGGCTTCAACCACCCCAGAGGCCCGGCTTCAACGGCCTGGACGCCCGGCTTCAACTGTCCCAGAGGCCCAGCTGCTGCTCCTTACTGTGGACCTGGACCATCCCAGCTGTGAAGGAAAGGAACCGCTCCAGAAAGGCTGGAAGATCTTGTTCCTGGTGGCAAAACATGGGTCTCCCCACATCCACTCCCACATCTCTCTGCCGTCAGCCAGACTGAGCCCCCTCCCTGCCCAAGAGCCAGTCTCCAACAGAGACACCAGAATGATCTCTTCTGCACAGGCATTCCTTTCTGATATCCCAGCTGCCCCGTGCAGACTTTCCCTACCAGCTCTTCAGCAGTGAGCTTGCCTCCTGTATCCATTGCAGTCAGTCTCCTGCCTGCCTGCTTCAGTGGGTCTCTTCTCCTTTCCAAGGTGGGTCTACCACCCACCCTGACAAAGGCGGAGCAACCTTGGGCCTCCTCTCTCCCCACACCTACCTGCTGACCTCACTACACACCCACCGTCCCAGACAGCGCCATCCTCCTCCCAGGCCACCCACCCTCTGCCCAGGCAAACCACCACTTCTACAATACAACAGTCAAGCCACCCACTATGGATGTCTTTTAAGCTCCACTCAGGTTTCCCAGTCACTCCAAAAGTAGCCTCACAAACCAACTACCCCGGGCATCTTTCTTAGGTCACTGTCATGTGCAGGTTTTAAAAGTCCCCTGGGTCCCGTCTGCTGAGGGTTTGACCACTGCCTAGGTGCCACTGGAAAGTGATGAAGCCTGTGAAAAGCAAGGTCGGGGGAGCCCTTGGAGGTCATTAGGGGTGTGTCCCTGAAAGGGACTGTGGGAACCCGCTCTCTGCTTCTAGTTCTTCACACCCAGACTCACAATGAACTTCCAGCTGTGTTTCACACAAATATCCCAAGCTGCCTCAGGCCAAGCCAACAGTCACTCATAGAATGACATCTTCAAAGCTGGATCAAAAACCTTTCCTCTTCTTAAGTTGAGTTACCCCAGAGAATTTGTTACAGTAACAGGAAGCTGACCAGTACACAGCTAAAAGCACCAAGCTGTGCCCAGCTGGTTACAAACACTCCATCCCCCGCCCATGGAAGACAAGAGCTTCTCAGACAGCAGTCTCAGACCTTCTAGACTGTTCTTTTCCCATCCTTCACAGTGGATCCTCTCTACAAGATGGCTGCCAGTGCTTCCTGGATTCTTGCCATCTCCCCGCTCTGGCTCCAGTCACTGCTCCATTTTCCTTCTGCAACTGTCCATAGAACAGCGGGGTGGGGGGTAGTTCCCCAGAGCCACAGCCAGCCAGTCACCCTGTGATCCCACCATACTTATTTTACGTGCATGGGTGTGTGTGTGACTTGAGTGTACATGCTTTTGAGTGTGAGCACAAGTGACCACATGTGCAGCAGTCTGAGGACAATCATACGTGTGGGTCCTTCCATCCTGTTTGAGACAGGGTCGCTTGCTGGGTGCTCCATACGCCAGGGCTGGTCTAGGAGACACTGGGAAATCACCTGTTTCTGCCTCCCATCCTGCTGTAGGATGGTGATATCACAGACATGCGTGATGCAACCAGTTTAACGTGAGCCATGGGGATTTGAACCGGGATCCTCATGTTTGTGTCATAGTGTTCTACCCACTGAGCCATCTTGTAGACCAACCCCATCTTACTCTGTATTCCTATGTTCTCACAGTAGCGGCTGAGCACCTTTGAGGTCCCCATCCTGCCCACTCCCAGCTTCCCATGCCTGGCGTGCCTCATCTGCCCCTGGGTCATTCTCCCTTGGCCTGCCCTGCTCTTCTCTTTGTGGACCCTCTATATCGCTGCCGCCTCCTCTGCTGCTCTCAGGTCCATCCACATGGCTAGCTCAGACAGCAACATCTCTGAGGCATCCTTCTCCCTCCCACGTGCCTCTCCTCCCACCGGAATGACAGAAGCAGAGTTGGAGATGGTTCTCGTGCCTGCTGCTTTCGGTGGGAAGATATGGGGTCAGGAGCTCTGCATCACTAGCCTCTGCTGTGACCACAATTCAGGTGCCAGGAGACGAATCCGTGCGTGGGCAGAGGACGGTTCATGTGGGCGAGGCCCATGGGATGCAGAGACTTCCTGTGCACTAAGCTTGGCCTCCTTTGCACAGGTGCCAGGGCACACCCAGCCTCCTCCAGGTCTCATCTTCTTCAGGCCTCACCTTCTCTAGGCCCTGCCTTCTCGGGCCATATCTCCCACGAGAACACTTAATCTCACCCCAGTGCTCTCTGGGGGGAGCCCAGGAAATCCCTACTTGGTCCCACCTTCCTCTCCAGCAAAGATGGATTTGGAGCAGGATGTGGGCCCTGACACTCCAAAACCACAGGACCTGGACAGTTCAGCAGAGAAGGACCCTTCTGATCTGTCTCTGAGTTAACTCCTAGAACCTCCGGTGTGATCTGATTCAGACAAAGGGCCTCATAGAAGCAATGTGGACACAAATCCACGACAGATGGCCTTATGAGACACACAGACAGACAGTCAGACAGATAGACAGACACAAGAATGATAACCCTGAGAAGATGGAGGTGGGGGTCAGAGCCATACAGCCACACCCCAAGAATGGCCTGGAGCCTTGGGACCTCACAGGTACAGAGGATGCTCCCGTGGGGCCACCAGGTACGGCATGCCCCTCCCCCAGGCAATGCCTGACCTCCAGCCTCCAGGGCTTTAAGAGAACACATTTGCTCCAAACCTCTAGGCTGTGATCATGGGTCAGGACGGCTCCAGCTCTCGTTCTCGTTCTCTCTCTCTCTCTCTCTCTCTTTCTCTCTCTCTTTCTCTCTCTCTCTCTCTCACTCACACACACACACACACACACACACACAGAGGCCAGATCCAGAGGCCTGATCTGTCTCTGAGTTAACTCCTAGAACCTCCGGTGTGATCTGATTTAGACAAAGGGCCTCACTGTAGGACTGGATCATGGTGCTCACACATAGAGGACAGCTCTCTGTTCATCACATGACTGACTTTCAATATGAAGGACAGGAACATTTCCTACCCCCACTGCTGCTCTCATAAAGCACTGGGAAATGGTGGGCCTGTCGCCCCATGGTGAGGGGTTTTGGGGTCTGGAGGACCACCACAGAAGACAGAGGGACAGAACAGACTGAGACAGACAACCATCCATAATGTCGGCTTTGTGGAGAGTACTGAAGGAGGCAGAAGCCACTTGCACTTTGAGGCTCCACACAGAGACATCCGTCCCGAGACAGCCCAGGGAGGTGGTTGTGGATGCATCCTACACGCATGGCCACTGGACACCGGCCACAATGCTAACGTCCACACAACAGACTCAGCCCAGTCTCAGAACAACCTTGGAAGACGAAAGTCACTTTTCCGTTGTGCAAACAAAAAAGCCACAAGACCAGTGAGGTCACACAGTGCAGTCAAGGACATGCAGGGAGGCCACCCATGGCCAGAGGCCCAGCTCAGTCCTCGCCTGCAGGCTCTCCTCCACCAGCACAGGTCTTGGCTCCTCAGCTGGCCCCCATGCACCTGCCTGGGTAGACATCTGCTCTCTACCCCATGACGAACTGCCTCTCAGGGCTGGAAGAAACTTCTAGAAGGGAACCTTCCTTCCTCCTTTCCTGCTGACTGTGCACCCCTAAGACAGAATGTGAGGTGTTGGGTTCTGGGGCTCACTGATCCACATCTGAGCAGAGACGTGCAGCCTCATCTCTGTGTCTGACCATCTGGCACATCTTTCAGGAGTGTAGCTGCTGCAGTTCTGGCTGACACTTCAGAATCTGGCTGCTGTGACAGGCTACAGGCCCGGGACCGTCACTGGGAACGTACCTGCCACTAAGGTGGGGGTGACAAATTTCTGCTGGCATATCTGTCTATCAGGGAGGCCCTTTCAAACTTGATATCTGACAGCCTTGACGCAGGACCCTCCATCTCAAGGACAAAGGCAGATCAGAATTCATCAGAGAAAAGCCACTTGTCACCCCCAAATGAAAACTCTAGATCTCTCTCCACGATGGCTGGGCACTCCATCCAGCCGGCCACAACAGCTGAATTCAGACTGGGCTTTGGAGAGAGGAAGGTGCGGGTCAGCTCAGAGACGCAGTGGTGGGCTTCAGAATCAACTTTCCACCCAGGACTCCAGGTCCATAGAGGCTCTGCCCACTCCATGCATCAGTCAGAGCCACCGTACCACAACCTGCCCAGCCCCTCCCACCTCTGGCCCCAGCACCTCCAGTGTCACTCAGGAAGTTGTGGCTTTGTGATAACTCTGCTGTCCTAATGCAGGGGTGTGTCCTGGCCTGTCTCACTTTCTAATCTTTAAGTCCCTTGGAAAGAGCACAAGAGGCTAGGCTGCCCTGTTCCCCACCCACACCCACCAGAGACACTACAGCCGTTTATATCAACTAAGCAGAGACTTGGTTTGGTTCAGAAAAGATCAAGTCAGAGATTCTAAAGCTGCCCTCCTTATCCCAGCAAATGACGATGCTAAAAATGGCACCCCCTCCGATTCCTAAGCTCAGTGCTCAGGATGGGTCCCCAGGCATAGATAACAGCCATACATTCAGCCATTCGTATGTTACAAGGAGTTGCTACCAGTGCAGTATTTAGTGACATGTGCAATGTAAGATGTATTCATCAGGGTGTACTCGTGAGAGACTCCCCAACCCTGCTTACCCAGCAGCCCCACCCTCAGAGAGGAAACTGCTTTCTAGGCAGAAGCACGGTGGGTCTCTACTGCTGTATGTCCACCCTTCTGCAGGCAGACTGCTCCAAGTCCCAGCCAGGGTCGGTTGTTTCCACCTCTCCCAGGCAGCCCGTGCTCAGGATGGGCAGTGGGCGGGGCCGGCCTAGGAGAGTCTCCCACTCCTGCTCTCAGAAGGAGAACAAGCCTCTGGGGGACAAAGGGAGCTGAAGATGCGCTGAGTGCAATAAACCAAGGCCACAGTACACAAACGGGAAATGAAAAGAGGCAGACCGAGCCCTCCCCAGGAGGGGAGAGCTGAAATGAGTCTCCCCCCACCTCCGTGTGAGCGGGGCTTTGCTCAGCAAAAGCAGACTCTGTGGGACTGGAACCTGCAGCCTCATTTGTGACCATAAACATCCGTGTACAGCATCCTCCAGCCCTTCAGCTTTTGCATGTCCCAGGCCTTGTCAACTGAGACATTCCAGGCAGAGACTCTGGGGGCCGCGGCTTAGGATGTTGCAAAGCTCTGTACAATGCTTTTGTTCTTTGATGCGCTTCTCCCAATTAATCCACTCAAAAACTTTTGAAGTTCATGAGCCATTTACTTCAGACACCATTAAATTAAGGACAAATCCACTTTCCCGGTAGCAAACACCCAATGACTTAATTAAGAGGGGCTTGCTGTTTAAATGGGCACAGTGCCTCTCAACAACGGAGCTGGCTCCTCATGGGTAACTGCTTCCCATTTCCTCCACTCTGACTCCAATGTTCAGAGGCTGTTTCTCTGTCAGCGGGATTCCAGGACCAGCCATCCCCTTGCTCAAGGCAGCTGGCCACTGAGGTACTGAGAAAACGAACCCTGACCTCCAGTGCTTACAAAAGATGCACCTAAAAGCCACCAAAGCCCAGCAGTAAGATGCCCAAAGCAACCTGGAAATCACCCTTGGAGACATGAATGGATACAAGGTGCGGGACTCAAGAGGCATCTAAGCCTGCAACCACAAGATGGGGTGGATGGGAGGAGAGAGATCCTGATCTTCTAGGCTGGCTGCCCACCTGAGGGATTCACAAGCGGAGAGACCCGGTTTTCCAAGCTGGGAAAAATGTCTCACTCCTTGGAGTGCTCTGGGAATTACGGGAACAGGCTATGACAGATCCAGGCATGCTGACCTCAGTCCGCACCCACCTCCAGACATACCCGGAGAGGGTGCATTCATTAGCCACACTCATTGGCTTTAGCTCCCATGAACTCCTTTGTGAGCTTAAGACAAAAACTCATGCAAGGACTTCCTGCTTCTCCTGGGAGACTCTAGTTTCTGGTGTGAACATGAGTGCTAAGAGGGCTGTGAGCAATGGACAGCGCCACCCTACAGGGAGCACTCCTTCTCAGTCCCAGGCTAACTGCTGACCTGGCTGGCCCTCTGCTTCTGCTCCTCACCTCTGTGCCCGTGTACAGGGTGATTATGCATTCCAAACCATACCAAACTAGAGAAGCCACATCTCTTCGGGGAGCATAGAGGTCAGAGACAAGGCCTTGGGACTTCATGAAAAGATTCCTCAAAGCTTGTAGTAGCCAATCAGCACAAGGATATGAAATGGAGTTACTGCTGTCATCTACATTTATGTTCCCATCCTGTCGTCATCGCCACAGCCATCACCAGCATCACCAGCACCACCATTATCACCACCATCATCACCATCACCAACACTATCATTGGCATCTCCATCATCAGCATCACTACCATCATCCTCATACTTACTTTAACGGCACCAAACACAGCTACCACATGCCAGACCCTAAGCTCCTGGAAGGAATTGTACACTTTGATCTCACAGGTTGTCATGACTCAGTTTTCTCTTGTTTCTGTGCAGAAGGGTGAATGTGTTACCCAAGCTCGTGACTCTAAAACCCAGGGACAGTCCCCCTCTGTCTGACCTGTCATCTGCTCTGGAAAGACAGGAGCTTTCTAGAAACTCCAGCAGCTCCTCTTTTAACCTGAGGCCCTGAGTAATTCCAGAGCTCCTAACATGGTAATCCCACATTACCCACAGGAATGCCTGGGCCTCAGCCAGGCTCTCAGGGGTAGCTCAATCCTTTGTGCTCAGACAGACATACAGGAGACTGTAGCCCCACTCATCAGTCTCAGAGAGACACGGGAGAGGCATGGGAGCAGCACTGGAACATGTATCCCAACCCTTCACAGATTGTTTTGCACAGAAGCAGAGAATCTCAACTACTCAATTCCCAAGCCAGACTCCAAAGATTCCTCTGTAGAGAGCAGAACTGACTGCACTGAAGCCCGGGTCCAAGTTCTAGGGTGCCATCAGCAGGAACTGGGCAACTCTGGGGGACGATGGCATGACCCTCCAGTTTCTGCTGACTGGAGAGGCAGTCCCTGCCTCTGAGATGACCGAGCACTTCCTGTAGTTACTCTAGCTGGGTATAAAACTGCACGTAGGTGTGCAGAACTCTCTGCAGGAGCTAGCCTCTGTTCTCTGTACTGATCCCAGAGCCTGCAGGGTGAAGCCAGAGGGCAGACCACGGGCAGATCAGCAGCCCTCCCCAAGGCTTCTCTCTGCAGCCATACAGGGTGCCACAGGTCACAGCTAAGAGATCCTCCACAGTATCCCTCTGCCTCAGATTCCACACAATGTATGTGAACAAGGATCGCTCTTCAAAGTGTGTGAGACACCCAAGTCTGCCTTCTGGAGGCCGAGGGAGCAGAGTCAAACCTCCCTCCAGGCATTCCTCCACCCAGGAATCTTACAAGGATAAGAGGCTACAGGGCCTTCCCTCAGTCATCCAAGAACACGTCCCATCTTCAGCACCACGGCCAGCTCCCCAGCTCCCTCCCTCTCCTCCGCTGAGCCTCTGTGGTCCAGTCCCCAACAGGGCCAGCTCAGAAGTCTCCCTTCCCTGCTTCGAGGCCTTATGTTTCTCTGCATTTGAGGCAAACACACATATTTTCCCCTCTTCTGAATCTGTTTTGCTAAACAGATTAATCTAGTGGCAGATTATATTATGGGGAATCATAAATCTTCCTGGAGATAAGCATCTATCGGGTTGGATTAGCGACAGCCGATGTACCGTGAGTTAATTTGCTAAGCCTCACGGTGCTGTCCCGGGTGTTTAGCATTTGTAATAGCAGATGTGATTTGGGACAAATGGGGACTTGTTTCCTCATCCGTGTCTATATGGTAAGTGACGTATTCCGGGGAGGCGACGGTCTGCGAGAGGAGCGCCAAATACTATCACGATTATGACTGGTGAGTCTGTAGAGGTTAAAACAGGCTCTATGGGAATTGCTTGCAAGTGTCTGGGGGACAACCATTCGAGGTTCCCTCCCCTTCCCGCCCCCCATCTACACTGTGTGTCCCAGAGGCTACCCCATAGGCTCTCCAGGGAGGCTGCAAGATGCCTACACGGCCCTTTAGCAGCTTCCCAGGAGCTGTCAAGCTTAGCCCTGCCCTTGGCCTTGGCATGGGAGGAGATGCCTGCTTTTACAGGCGAGCTCCCCGTGAGGACCAAGGTGCTGAAGGGTAAAAGCAGTAGGCCTACCACTTGCTGAAGGGAGGAAAGGTGTTGGTGCCTCAAGGACAAAGGCTGCTTACCCTGTGAAAACCTGTCACGTGGGAGCCCATGTCTGCCCGCCCAAGGTCAGGAGAAGCACAGGCAGGACATAACCAGAAGTAGAGACGCGGTGCCAACTGCCCAGTGTGGACCTCAGGAGATGTCTATCCCTCCTCCCTCCCACTGTCCCATCACTCTTAGATTCAAGTCTTAAGGAGGCCACTCCTCACCACCTGCCATTCGTTTGTTCTGATGCCCTGGGATCTTCTCCCCACTCTGGAGTGTCAGCAAACGCTGCTGCTGGTGGGAGGTGTTGCCCACAACATGCCTTTCTGAACTTCCATGTCACCACGGGCATGCTTATCAGCAGAGGCAGACGCTGGGGCTTGTGGGAGGGGCTCTAGCTGACAGCTCTCTCCCCCCTATAACTGCTGGCACAGGGACAAACTCTGGCCTGGGACATGGCCAGGACTATGCTTGTTGCAGCCATTAGAGAATAAGGCATGAAAGAAGGAGTACTGAGCAGCACAGGAGACGTCTCCATCCAAGTAGCTGCGACTGTCCACATAGCCAAAGAAGAGGACTTCTGGGGGGGCCCCAAGCCAAAGCCCTGCATCTTGTCTCTGCCCCCCCTCCACTCATCCCTGAGGCAGAGCTGAACCGTGTCCCCGGAGCTTCAGACAGCAGCGCTGGGAGTTCTTCCCCTTATCTGGCCTTAGTCTTTCTGGCTGTCCAAGGTCATTCCTAAGCACAGGACAGTTTCATCTAACAGTTAACCAGCCCTGAAGGGCTAACACTCTTGAAGTTCTGAAGACCGAATAGTCCTTTAACATCGGACGTGACATGCGCAGGAGACTGAAGCCTGGGTGCGAGCATGGAGGCAAGGACTGACGCTCCTGTCCTGCTCGCACCCAACCTGTGCTTGCGGTCCATACTCATCCATTCTCTCTGCATCTGTTTAAACTTCTCTCCTAGTCACATCTCAGTGTCCCCCTGCTCCAAAGCACCCTGCATCCCGCCTCTCCTCAAGCCAGATCAGAAACACAAAGAGGTCTCCTACCTGAGGTCTCCCCCAAGATCCTGGGGGGCTGGATGTCTTTCCCATTGTTGTTGGGACTAGTGGAAGGCTCCGTTGTGCTAACCCCAGCAGGGGTCCTTTTCCAGGGATCCAGGGACTCGGTGACCCCCTTAGTCTGCAGTGTCATGGCGGTGGCCGTGCTGGCTGTGGTGGTGGTGGTGGCCACAGTTGTCTTCCGTGTCTGCAAGATGGAGACCGTGGTGGGGCCAAAACCACCAGGGAAGGTGTTGGACTCCAGGGTGTCCTCATCCCCTGTAGGCCCCCAGGCTATGAATTCTGTCTCTGTCGTGGGCCTGCCACCACGGAAGTCGAAATCGTTGAACTCTGCATCGTGTGTGTGCCTCCTACCCCGTCTGAGGAGGCTCTGGTTCTCTGCAGCCCCAGCAGTCACCATGGAGGACGAGGCTGTCGCAGAGGTGAGGGAAGGGCTCGATCTGGTGGCAGCTGGGGGCTTGGTGAGTCCCCCTCTGGGTCCGAGGGTGGCTACCTGGTCCCTGGGCCTGTGGGCCCTCCGAGCACGGGGAGTCTGCATCTGTATGGGCCCGTGGGCACGTTCGGCCCGGGCAGCACGGGGACTCCAGGCCGGTGTTGGTAGCCTTGTTGGGGGTCCACTTCGCAGACTCCACAGCCGCTGGGGCCTCTGTGGGCGGGACAGGAGCCGGAACTCAGGCCCGGGGCCTAGTGAGTCGCAGGATGGGAAGTCGACCG
Organism: Mastomys coucha; assembly: GCF_008632895.1. NCBI lineage: Eukaryota > Metazoa > Chordata > Mammalia > Rodentia > Muridae > Mastomys > Mastomys coucha. The sequence goes on from NW_022196900.1 coordinate 112,741,994, forward strand.
CAAGCTGCAGCATGGCTATCAGTATCCAGGCATGGCTTCCGAGAGAGCGGCCGGGCCAGCGGATGGACATGGAGCTGAGGAGAGACAGCACAGCAGTGAGCACACAGTGGGGCATCAAAAGAGCTCTGACTAGGGCCACATTTATTCCCCATCCCCCACTGGACAGGGACAACCTTCGGCTGTAAAAAGAGCTGTCCCCATCTCATAAGTGACCGGCTTGACTCCTCTGGCCTCAGGAAGAGGGAAGAGGTCTTGGGCCATGGAAAGCCACATGAGGCAGAGAGAAGGTTTTACCCTAGAACCCTCGGTCCGCTCCGCTCTGCTCAAACACCATGAGCTTCTAGTCATCTTAGCCGAGCACACGCCTGTTTGCACCCCACCTGGACACAGCCATGCAAAGTTGCTATGTCTGCCCTACCCTGGGTGTCGCTGTGGGAACTGATTGCCACTCAGGGGAAGCTGGAAGCTGACATTTCCGCCCCCACCCACCCACCTCCTCTCCAGTTTATCTCCAATGTAGATGCCCTATGGAAACCTCTCAAGGCCAGCTGGGGCTAGATACAGAAAGGCCAGATGCAGCACAGCGAGGTAGGAGGTGAAACTCATGCTCAGCCTGCTGGGGGCAGGGAGGGAAGAGTGGTAAGAGCTCATCGGGGGCCTGCTGGGACAGTCCCCCTACCCAGAGTCCATGGCAGCTCTGCTAGCCGGGCACAAGTCCCCTCTAGACCCACGGATGCTAAAACGCCACATGAAAATCCAAAACAGCATGCAGACCCACGCAGCCAGGCGTGGAAGACGCAGCCCACGCTCCCTCTTCCCCCCACAAAGGTAATTGAAGACTGATTATAGACGCCACTCAAAGTCGGCTCTCAGCATCAACCTCACATCAGAAAGTTAGAAGCAAACTTAAACTTCCCCAGAGGCTGCTGAGGAGGAGGGGTGCAGGGTGTCGGGAGCACTGTACCACAGACTCTACAGCTGTGCTCCACAGGCCCAGAAACACTCCAGGAGCTGTGTTCCTCCATAAGGTGTCATGAGTGTGCACGCGCATATGTGTGTGTGTGTGTGTTTGAAGAGTGACTACATGAGTCAGGGTGTGCCATTGTACATGTATGTAAGGTCCACGTGGATGTGTGTGCTGGCAGGGGGTGGAGCACACCCAGGTGGGTGTGCGGGAGGGCCGGGTGTGATTGCTTATGCATGAGAGCCGGACGGAGGGAGCTTGTGGGTGTACGTGCCAGTGCGACACTGAGCGTGTGTGGGCATGGTGTGTCTCTGAGTGCTCCCAAGGGTGTGAGTGCTCCACAGGGTGTCAATGCTCCCCCCGGGGTGTGAGTGCTCCTTGGGGTGTGAGTGCTCCTCAGGGGTGTGAGAGCCGCATGCAAGAAGGTGTCACTATATCCATCCATGTATGTATCTGTGTATGTATCCATGTACCTTGCTGAGTGTAACTATCTGTACATCTCTCCGGGTCACCACACACAAGCACAGATCTATGTCAGTGCGAGCGTGCAAGCATGCCCTTGTTTGCCCTTCAGTGTATGTAACTACTCAAGCGTGCTCGTGTTCCTTCTTAGCCTGTTCTGGTGCTGAACTCCATGCGCCTGAGGCTGACACGCACCAGTGCTTGGGAAGGAGGGTAGCCCCTGAGAAAGGAGCTTCAGTTTACTGGGACTAATTAGCAAAAAGGACTGGTCCCCAAATAATACGGCCTGGCTTTTTAATCAGCGTGAAAGAGCTTTGCCGGAGGACGGAGGACACGCTCGCTCATTAGGCGGATGTCTCTGCGCCACCTCTACCTTTGTATCCTTTCTCTGCAGGAGAAGCCCAGCTCCAGAAGTGACAGGGTTATCATCACTGTGAGGTGAGATCTAGGCCGGTGTGGGATTCCCCTGAAATCTCCTCAGAGCCTCGGGCGACCCTGTGGAGATGGTCTGGGGAGGACCCAGGGTCCTCTCCACGTCTGCGTATCAAGATAGGTGTCTGCCTCTCCATAATGAGATGCTCTGAGTAGGTGTGGGGCCTCACTGGGCCCTGTCAGGTCCTGTAGGCTTCACCAAGCCTTGCCAGCATTCTAGGCACCACCAACCAACCCAACCAGTCTCCACTAGTCACTGCTAAACCTTACCAGGACCCTCAGGGCTGCACTAGACTCCACCAGACCCCATTGGTCTCCTCCAGGGTACACTAGGGCTCCTGGGCCCCTCAGGACTCACTAGATCCTACAAGATTCCACTGGAACACTAGGTTGTCCTTCAGGTCCCACCAGATCCCACCAAGTCTTACCATATCCCTCTGGGCTCCACTTGGCTTTACCAGACTCCACCAGAACCCACCTAGCCACACTGGATCCAAGAAGGCCCGCTAGGCCTTCCCAAGCCTCTCCAGGTCCCATCATCTCCTGTACCCTGATCCCAGCTGCCCTTTGAGACCCATCCTGACCCCAGTAGTTCCTTCCACTCTGACCTCTTATGAGGTCCTTCCCGCTCCCCTACACCCATCCTGGCCTCACCAGGCTCCATCACATCTCACTAGAGCTCAGTAGGTCCAAACTCTGCCAGATGCCAGCAAGCCCCCACCAGATCTCCCCCACTGGGCCCCTCGAGGCGTCTCCTAGCCCCACTAGGCAGGCTGGCTGGAAGTATTGAAAGGCTGCCATCAGCACTCAGAGAAACATCACCCCAGGAAATTAAAACCTCAGTACCTAAGCCTGGGCCTGCCTCCCCGGCAGAACTTCACACGCAGGATATTTCTGTGATTTTTCACCAATCATGGGCTGTAATTGGTTACCATAGAAACCTTCTCATTTCCAAGACACCCAGCTGTTATGCAGAAAACCCAACTATGGCAGTGAGGCTGGGGAGGCAGGTACCCTGTTCCCCCCTCGGTCCAGGGGCTCCCTTGTAAAGGGATGCATTTGCTCTGAGGGGAAATAGAGGGTAGCCCAGGGGAGGTGACTGTGAGCTAAGACCAGGACTTGCCCCAAGGGACAGTAGAGGAGATGCCAAGCCCTGCATGAGGCCTGACCTCGTGGCAGTGACGTCAGGGACAACTCTGGTCTGCGGGGGTTGGGGGGCCATACCTGATTGATTTAGGATCCCTGTAAACCTACCAACCTACCAGCACCCCCTCTTCTCATGCCTCCTGCAGAACCCCGGGGGGTTCAGTACAGAGGGAGAGGCCCTCAGGTGTGCTCAGCTACAACATGAAGCTGTTTCTGAAGGACCCCACTTCAGGAAGGCACCAAGGCACTCTAAGTGGCCCACCGTCCACCCAGATGACAAATGAGGCCTTGCAACTATTAACTCATCAGTGCCAATGGGCCACATGTTCACCCAGGAGGCCAGGTAGAAACTCCAGGACTGGCCCTGCAGAACATGTCACCCATTTCAATCTTTGAGGTCAAGACAGGTCACACCAAGTATGAAGATGGCGCTAGGGCATTAGAATCTCTGTGTGCATGGTGAGACTGAGCTGGCTTGGGACTAAAGTCAAAGTTGATCCCTGAGAAAATCAGAGCTACCTCTGGTGCCGCCATCACCATCTTAAAGTGCATAGCTGTTTGCTCTTGTCTTCAGTAGCCAAGAACACAAACACCACAAGCATCCCCCAACAGACAGGCACACGGGACGCATCCACCCAGAGTAGCATGGTGCTACCACATCAGGGGCCTTAGAAACCCATGCCAAGCAAGGCAAGGGAGCCAGAAGTAGGGGTACACAGAGATGAAGGACCCCCCAGAGACTGCAGGGAGATTGGTGGCTACTGGGGAGCACAGGACAGGGACTGTTTGAGAGTGACTGCCTCCTGGAGTGGTTCTTTTGGGGGTAATAGAATGTTCCGGAGTTCACTGCAGTGGTGGCTGCATACCCTACTAATATACAATAACCACCGGACCATGCCCTCAAAAAGCAGTGAATTTAATAGCATGTAGATTACATCTCAATAACAACAAAGAGGAACTGGACCCAGAAGAGAGAGAGAGAGAGAGAGAGAGAGAGAGAGAGAGAGAGAGAGAGAGAGAGAGAGAGAGAGAGAGAGAGAGAGAGAGAAAGAGTGTGTGTGTGTGTGTGTGTGTGTGTGTGTGTGTGCAATAGGAACCAATGTGGGGATTCTCTGTGATCTTCTAATCCTGGACTCTGGCTGCCAATCTGAAAGCCTTCTCCAGCTTTCTGAGCTACAAGCAAGGTGCATGAGTGCTGTGTAGGCTCAGTCTGACTGGAGTGGGCTCGGTAGGAATCCCAAGGAGTTAAGGTCCTTCCTTCCTTGAATGCAAAGACCTACACCCATGCCTCTGAGGATGAGGCTCATGACAGTCTCACCTCTTGTTCATCTCCAAGGACACCGTGCTGAAGAAACGCAGAACCTGCAAGCTGGGTGTGCCGTTTGCTCCTGTCTGCCTCTATTTGCTTCTTTGTCGCTCCTTGCTTCTCTTCCTTTTAAGTTTTTATTGAAATCACTTTTCCCCAAGACTGGCTTAATAAGATTCAGTGGATTGAGGTTCAATTCACTCCCTTCCATATAGTTTCTCCACGAAAGAAAATTGCTGTCAATTAAGGGAGACAAAGACATCTCCTCACCCACAGACACACCCTCCTGGGGGCCCAGATGTGGCAGCATGTGCTCCCCCGGAAACAGGAAATAGCAGGTTCCCCTCTTGGTGGGGCACATAGTCAGGGGAGTTGGAAGGGTTGAAGCCCTGATATTGTGTGGCCAGGGTTTCCACAGAGACTTCAGGAGGTATAAGGTGTCAGACTTGCCCAGAGGTGGCCCTGGTCTATTCTGCTGCATCAGCACCCACTTCAGGAGCTGCGCCTGCTGTGTTAGTCCAGGCCCTTCACCCTGCTGAGTTCCTGTTTAGCCAGATGTTAGCCAGAGTCCAGGCTGGCTGAGTCTTCCCTTGGAGGCTCCATTTTCCCACCACCAACACAAGATAGCTAAGGAGTGTGGAATCTAAGATCTCCCTCCCTTCGACCAAGATCCAACCTTCCATGATCAGTAGCGCCTAGACAGGCTGGGAACAAGCTCAGGGAGAAAGGCAGTTACAGAGACAAGTGCTGGAAGACGTGTTGTCTGGCCCACTGTGTGTAAACCCACCTCTCTCATGCTTAATCAGGACATCCCTTCACCTGGGACTCGCCTGGGGCTCGCTCACCTGGGGTGGGGCAGCTGAACCAGGACTCCATACCCAGACACTTCCTGGCTGCTCTCCACCTCTGTGAACTTGCTAAGAACCCTGCTCACCTCAGAATACTTCCAGTTTTCCACAGAAGTTGCAAGAGAACAACTTGTTCCAGGGACTCTCCCCCCAGTTTCCCCTGGTGTGACACAGCTCACCGCTCACCACAGGCTCCCCCTCATCACAACCCCACAGCTGCTGCCCCATACTGCATTCCAATCTGCTCGTTTGGGTTTAGGATCTATGTAACCTAACCTTGTGTGCAGCCTCTGACTTCCTAAGGCTACTTTCAACTGTATCAGTTTTTCTGGGTTTTGATGCGCTTGATCTATGGGCGCAGTGGGGTTGTACAGACGGCCAGGATAGTTGGGCTCTGATAGTTTGGGGCCACTGAGGTTGTGTTTGTAAAGGGGGACCACTGAAGTGAAACGCTGCTCTCTTTAGGACATCCTGGCAGAGCGAAGGCAGCCTCGGAAGATGGTCTATGCTTTGGCACGGCAGGAGGATGGGCAATTTACATAATTGTTTTGTGCCTCAGTTTCCCTACCTACGAGGCAGGGTAAACTCAGGAAGCTCTTTGCAAGGTACCCTGGGAACATCACGGTGAGTGCTGCTGGCTAAGCTCTTTTGTAGATGCTCTGGGGCTCTCTGACTGCTTGTCTTCTTGAAACCAACCAAGCCCAGGCCCCTGCTGCCTCCTGGGAGCAAACAATGACTCTGGGGCCAGGGAGATGTAGCTGCACAGCCTTCACAGGTGCTTGAAGGAGACTGAAGGGTGGCAACACGCTGGCGTTCTGGTTGCCTGGGCAACGTGCCCGAAAGCATTCTGGAGGAGTGAAGTGACAGGCTGTGGGTGGGCAGGGCAGTGGGTGGTAATGTTCTCGGTCCCAGCAGTGGGGAGTCTCCTGTGCCTATGGCTGATCCCTGGCTGCTGTGACCCGGCAAAGGGTCCACCCCTGGCAGAAATCCTGCAGAGGAACACAGGGACCGCTGTTCTCTGAAGTGCCTGTAGCTCCGATAGGCCCCTATTTTCAGTTGCTGTCACCACATCTCGTCACAGCTGCACTCTCTCTCTGTAGTAGGCTGCTCATCTACCAGCCAGCTACCTTACTACAAGCCTTGAGCCGTCCTCTTCATATAGGGACAAAGGTCCTAGTCAGGTCTCCCAGAATGAGCTGACTTACCCCCAGGGTTAAGCCCCATGCCCTCTCCATCCCCCTGTAGATATGGGACAGACTGGACAGAGCCGGGAACAGAAACATTGGGTCAGGTCTCAGTCCAGCAATCATATCTTCACTAATCTCATAGGGCCAGGGGCCAAAGACCTTTCTGCATGTTAACCAGGGGGAAATTTCCAGCCCTAAAACACCCTCTTCATGGAATTGGTGAGTCAGGAAGCTTCCGTGCTCAACCAAGGACCTCAGTTTAAATCTATTCTCAAAGATACAGCTAGGGGAAGGATAACATTGGCAGAGAGCAGCAGAGCCTGCTGAGGAGGTAGATTCCCAGACAAGCATGGGCAGATCACAGACCAGTTCTGAGCACAGCAGACAGCCTTCTGGCTGGGAAGATACTTAGAGAAGGTTCTAGGCCATCATGCAAAGCATGAGAACCACAGCTCCATGTGTATGTAACCAAGGCAAGCCAAACAGCAGAGGGCTGTGCGTAGAGAGAAAAGACGGCGGGATCCTAAAATAGCTGGTACAGAGTCTGAGCAATAGCAACATGGCAGGCGCCAGGCTTGGCGACTCTCTCACCTCGTTTGGTTATACCAGAGAAAATGAAGTGCTGTTACTCTCATCTTGAAAGGGAAAGAATCAGCAAAAATGACAGCTAGTCCTCTCTACAGGGATGTTATCTTAGGACAGTGGTGCACAGAGAAGTGGTCTGTGGTCTGTCCTGGAAGGTAGTCTGTCTCTCCTGGGAGGCTGGGAGGCGGTCTGTACTGGGAGAGACTTGGGCTATTGGAGATCCTTGGTCCCTGTTGCGCTGGAACCTGCAAATTTCTCCAAGTTTGCTGTCCATGCCTGAAGCTACTGCTCCTGGGAAGGGCTTGGCAGCTCATTATTAACTAATTGTCAGCTTCTGAAGCACCATTGGCCTCCCCACGCCATTTCAAGAGTTTTAGGATTTGATTCTTGCAACTGCTATATTGTTATTTGCAAAGTCCACCAACACAGGCAGGGACTTGTTAAAACAGGCAAAGAAACAAGCGGGGAGTGCAGGTTAATTGGCCTCAACCCATAAACTCCCAGAACAGCAGAGACAGGAAGAAATGCACCTGTGAACAGAGTGGGGCTGACCCAAGAACAAAGGCTTGTGGTGGCATAGAAGTTACATAGCTATGTGCTGCCAGGGATGCCACTAGGAGTCCTCAAGTCAGAAGGCCAGGCTGAGACCATGGGCCTCTCTCAGCACTTGGGCATGAGGCAGTGATGGCAGCGTTCCTGTGAAGAGCCTAGGTACACTGGCTGGACGTGGGAAGGAGGTCCTGGAATCTGGCCACAGCAGGCCATGATCTCCAGAGCAGCTGCATCTAGCACGGAAAGAAACATAGTCAAGGAAGTGCTAGGAAGGGATGAACCAGTGGATGGTCAGAACAGCCAGACACCTGAAGTGCTCTTCTGGTTTCTAGGCTACATCTACCCACACTGCTGCTCTGACGTCCAACACAGCCCTCTCTGCCATCCTTGGATTCTAAGGCTTACAAAAAGCTAAGCAAAAGCCTCACTTCTGAGGTCATTGAATAAAAAGTTTTATGTAGTAACATGGTGCAGTGCATGTCAGATGCAGTGCAGAGTCAGGGGAGGAATGGCAGAGTCAGAGGAGGCGATGCAGAGGCAGGGGAGGGAAGGCAGGATCGGGGGAGGCAGTGCAGAGGCAGGAAAGGAAGGGCAGAGGGAGCAATGCAGAGTCAGAGGAGGAAGGGCAGAGGCAGAAAAGGCAGTGCAGAGTCAGGGGATGAAGGGCAGAGGCAAATGAGGCAGTGCAGAGTCAGGGGATACACTGCAGAGTCAGGAGAGGCAGGGAAGACATTGTAGAGGCAGGGGAGGCAGTACAGCAGAGGCAGTGGAGGCAGTGCAGCAGAGGCAGGGGAGGCAGTGCAGAGGCAGGGGAGGCAGTGCAGCAGAGGCAGGGGAGG